>NC_133621.1:284366841-284666841 GCF_048593235.1 Sminthopsis crassicaudata
TTTTTCTTCTCTCTATCTGCCTCTCTTCCTCCTTGTCTTTCTTTATCTCTTCTCTCTCTTTTCTCTTCTTCCCCCTTCGCTCCTCTTCTCTCTCTCTCTCTCTCTCTCTCTCTCTCTCTCTCTCTCTCTCTCTCTCTCTCTCTCTCTCTCTCTCTCTTTTTCTCTCTCTCTCCCCTCCCTTCCCGCTCTCTCTCCTTCCCTCGCTCTCTCTCTCTCTCTCACACACACACTCTTATTTCCTATCCACTCCTCCTCGCTTCTCTACACGGGGCAGATTACTATCACAGCTGTAACTGTGGCAAGGAAGCCGTAAACACAGCAGACCCAGTCTCCATGGTGGCAGGAGGGGGCACTGGAGGTGACAACAATGGAGAAGGACCTTCCTTCTGACAAGTTTTAGGTAAGAAAGACTCTTTGTACCTTTGAATTCAATACGCCGTGTCCTTACTGATGGGTTAGAAATGGTGTGGTCTCAAATGTGCCTTTGAATAGCAATATTTTATCAGGGAACTATTCTTCCGTTCTGTTCTGTGTCTACAAACCTGTAATCTCAATGCTTTGTGTTACTATAGTCGCGGGGGGTAGGAGTGGAATCCAGGCAAGATCTCTGCTGGATGGAGCGATGATCAATTTTCCTGACATTCACCAAGCGGTTTAAATTTCTGATTTGGGGGGGTCCTATTTAAGGATGCTTAATGCATGTCCCCAGCTATGGTCAGGGGATCCAGCATCTAGCGGCACCATGGAATATTAAAGCAGTGTTCTCTCATCCTTAATTTCTAATTATTTTTACACTCTTAACTGTACCGGGGTCAGAGACTTTTAAAAATTAATGAGGAACCCTGCTGGGTTCAAATGGTCCCTGTCTACGTGAGCTGCTGCAGAAGGATGAAATTATGCGATTCTGTTTGTTCTCGGAGGTGTAAGCCTCCTTAATTTGAACCCTTT
Organism: Sminthopsis crassicaudata; assembly: GCF_048593235.1. Taxonomy (NCBI): domain Eukaryota; kingdom Metazoa; phylum Chordata; class Mammalia; order Dasyuromorphia; family Dasyuridae; genus Sminthopsis; species Sminthopsis crassicaudata. Next base: position 284,367,790 of record NC_133621.1, read on the forward strand.
GGGTTTGGAACACTCTGCATTAAATTGGAGTTTTGGGGTAGGGGGAAATATGCATTATTTTGATAGCTTAGTTCCCTATTTCCAGTGTCCAGGTGAGTTTGAAGAGAAGAAAAGAGAGGGTGAATGCTAAGGTGATCACGGAGCATGCTGAAATTCATAAAATGTTCTTCCTGTTTTTATAATGCCAACCGAGAATGCATATACTTTCAAGGAAATGCCAGATAATGAATGAAAAAATGGCAAATGTGTGTTCCTCCAAAGCAACCTAGCAAAATTTTGGACACGAGGAGCCTGAAAATTTGCTGGAAGAACAAAGAATCTAGCCTAGCCAGTACAAAGAAAAGAATTCTTTGTCATCCAAAAAGGGGGAAAAAATTACTGGAGGTGTGGAATATGGGGGTTAAGTCATTTTGCATCCTTCAGATTTCACACACCAAAAAGGACCCCATTTCCCCCCAATTTTCAGGATTATCCTCCCCTCCCTTCCACCACAAAGCAAAACAAAAACCCCAAATCATAGCATTCAAACTTTCATCTCCCATCATGAAAAAGAAAAAAAAAAAAAAAAAAACAGCCTTGTGCTTGTTTGGGATAGAATGCATTGTTCCAATGAAGAGTAAAGGGAAGGTGATTTGGAATACTTGAAATATACAGTGGGCGCAAGATGCATTTGGATCCTGGATTTCCCATTTACAAGCCCCTTTCTGCGCTTCCTGTGTGATATTGTCATGTAAATCCAGGAAAAGCTAGGGAAAGCAGCCCTATGGAGATTCGATTTACTTTGAAAGTTGTTCATTATAGGAGGGATGAAGGTTATTTATTTGATGTGATTCAAAGGGGAGAGATGATTTTTTCATTGTGGAGTCCTTTGTCATGGGTGCAGGGTGATCTAATCTTTTTAATTTTGTCTTTCACACCAATGGAGATGAAAAGAGATCTGAGCTCATTTGTTGGTTGCTAGGTCCTCCTGGAGCCCAGAGGACCGCTCTTGGTTGCTATGACCAGGCTGACCCCAATCTATACAGTTTTAGGGACTTAAGTAGTCCTTTTTTTTTCACTTAGGGGCATGCACCTTGATTTATGTCCAGAATTGCTCCTGGATGCCTTTGTCTGCTCGTGATAAATGGTGCTATGCAATTCATCAGTTCTTACAAGTAAACACTGCTGTCCCACTAAAAATATGTTTTGTTCTGAGTTAATGGTATGGAACAAGCTAGCCTCCACAAACAGCTATCTTTTTCTTATAGCGGGTCCACTGTCACTTGGAGTAAAGCGGAGGATATTGGGGGGTCTCTTTCGCCTACATTTGCCCATAACCTGGCTGATACCCAGCCTGAAATATGCTTGTAGATTGACAATTAAAAGCTTTCCCTTTAGAACTAAATGGATGGTGATTGTTTCCTCAACCTACATGTGTTGATAAGATAGAACAACAAACCAGCAAAAAATTAGGAGTTTTCTTGATTGAGTTTTGGCTGCCACATTATTATCCCCAGCTACTTAAAAGCAATAGAGGCAAATGTGTGGTGGCTGGATGAAAGGTAACCAGTCCTCTTGTTTCCATCTGAGGGAAGGGCTTTAAATGGGGGCTCTATCTCATCTTCGAGTCAGGGAAGACCATTCTGCTTGTGTGTTACCTAATGGGGCTTGGACGTCCCAGTATTATGAAGACTGTTAGAAAGGAACTCATGTAATTGAGAGGCCATGGGATATAGAACAAAATTCAGCAGATCAGGAAGATTACACTTTCCCCTGTTCCATTAGAAATTGTTAATTTATATTATCATGTATACATACTTAGCTAAGAAGATAATGATGAAAGAATAGATATCCAAGAAGATCCAAGAAGTCATTTCTTGCTTATAACCTTCATACACTTATTTCCGCCACAAAGATGACTACAGAGGGCAGGGGGCTATTTATTAAGCAAAGTGCTAATGATTTTTTATTTTGAACTGACTACATGGATTGCCCCCAGGGAAAAATAGTCTTCTAATAAGGGAAGAAATTCCTAATATCAAGGTGGTTTCCTTCCCACCCCCTATCTCATTAGTGGTACTATTGTGAAAGCAACAGCTCAATATTTTTAATTGAAATTTTATCCTTGTGTAAATATCAACATGAAAGTCTTTTCAGAGCACTTTAAGAAATTAGATTATTAAAAATGTAAAAAATAAAATAATTAATTTTTAAAAAGTAAATCGATTTCAAAACAGAGACTTTTCAACAAGAATAATAAAGTATAGGTTCTTGATGGTGGGGGTTGCCCCCACCCCCACTTAAAGATAATGATCTTTATTTACTTAAAGCAATAGTGAGTTTCTGAAATGAGTAAAAGTTATTTTAATCTGTCTAATCTGGTTTTCATTCATCTCATTGCCAATTTGCAGAAGAATCCACACCTCTCTGGGTGTTTACTATTTTGACAGAATATATTGAAATCAGTCCTCCTGTGCTGAAGCCTTTAAATAAAGATTTACTACCATAGAAATTAAAAAAAAAAGTTTCAGGATGGGTTAGACAGGTAATAATTGACACCGAAATCGATTATCAAAGAGACTGAATTTGGAAGATAGGGGGCTGGATGTGGGGTGTGGACAGCAGAATTTTAATGTAAGTAGACTTTTATATAGCTTGTGGCTGGATAGGAATGGTTAAGAGCAGCTCAGGTTTTCAAGAAGGCAAACTGTACATGAATCATCAGTGTACTAAGAAATATTTAATAGTAGGCATAGGAAGATATATGTTGCTATAGCCATACGTGTATAAAATAGAATGCAAATTTCATGTTGATATTTGCTCAAGTGTTATTCCTCAAGATTATAATGGGCATTGCATAGTTATAAATCAATTCTCTGAAATGATTAAATTCAGACACTGAAGAATACAGGGAAAAGGCCTATAATGGCATTCCCACTTTAAGGGGTAATAGGAGTGGAATAAAGCATTTTAATGGTCGTTCTGTAATATCTCTTTCTAAACAGAATGTTGTTAGGACTCATTCTAGCTAGCTTTCAAGTGGTAATAACATTGGGAGTGGGGGTGGCCAGTAATTATTTCTACCTGGATGTTGCTTTTTCCTGCCTGACACAAGTTATTTCAGAAAAGTCTGCTTCCATTTGATTCAGGCCAGGAAGCTTTATTGACTTCTTGAAGCACTGCAGATCATAACTATAGCTGCAAACAATAGGCGCTTATTCCAATTTTACTCTGATATTACCTTGTGGAAATTATAGAATTCAATCTCTTTGTAGGTATTATATGGATGTAGCAGGGAGGACTCTGGAGTGTGTGAGTTTGGTCTATAGACAATCAGAGAAAAATGAAGGAACAGCTCCCTAATCTCTCCTAAAATTGATTTCACTCTTCTTTCCTGCTTTGTCATGTGTTCCCTGTTTAAAATCAGATTAAGTTATATATATCACTACTTAACTGTGCAGTGGTGGTTTTTAAAATCTGTATTTATGAGTGAGTAAGGGTAGATCTTGCTTAGATCAAATCACCAGCCTTACCCTAAGTGTCAAAGCATCCGGATTCCTTCCGAAGATGGGTCCATAAATAAAATCCCAGTTTATAAAGAATCAGCCTCTTGGGGAAATGGAGTTGTGACACTTTGTCATGTCAATTTTCATGCAAAATAAATGGAAATACTCTTGAATATCAATTCTGGAGAAGTTCTACAAAGTCATTCTTTTCTAGGTGGTTTTATTCTAGACAGTAAATGGCTACTTGGCAGCTTGAAATTCAAGAAACAAATTCAGGAATCTTTGAACTAAGCTGGAGTATAGAATTGCTGTTAATAAGGCACCACCATGCTCAGACGCCATTTTAAAATGATTTATTATTGTGGTACTGATAAAGCCTATCCCTTTTCATTTGTTGTTGATTTTCTTGCCTTGCTCCCCAGAAAAGTTTCAAGGATGTCACCAAGCTGTACTCTAATCATACTTCCCTTCTATAATTAATCTTCTCCTCCAAATACCATTATGGCAAGACAAATAGGGAGCTCAATTGAGTCAGTATTGCTGTTCTGCTTGCTGGGATTTAATTTCTTTGTCTTTTTGGAGCAATATTTTCCTATCTGACCCAGGCATTGATTATAAATAGATAATAAACTGTGGAAGCTGTGTGACCAAATGACTGGATTGTCAAAACAAACTTGTTTCCTAATCGGTAACATGAGATGAATGGACTGAGATGTCCTAGTCCTCTTTGAAATCTAAATCTATGCTTTCATATTGCTCTCATCTAATTTGTTGGTAGAACTTAACTCTTTTTTTTTTTCTTTTTCTTTTCTTTTTTTTTTTTTTTTTGCATGGGAACTTTGTTAAACTCCAACAGAATATTTTAGTTGTAGTAAAGTTTAAATTAATGATGGATCCTAGTAATGTTGAAAAAATTAAAAAGAGATCAATCATAAAACTTCAGTGCTTTGAAAATATCTGAAGTTTTATGGAAGTTTTCTATTGACATTTCAAGATATTGGCAGTCCTTTGCAAAATGGCGTCTGAAAAATGGTGGCTTGTCAAGGGATAATTTACTTGACCTGTTTGCACATGTCTCTAGGTCAACTAAAGTGGCCTTCATCCCCCTTGCTCTAAGAAGGTAATGTGACAATTTCCATATTACTGTGTGTACAAAAACAATGTGGGATTCTCAAAAACAAAGTTTTACAATCTCCAAATCAAAATAGTTAGATATGTGTGCTTGTCTATATGCTTCTTCTACTTAATTAGCTTTATTGAGCAAAGCAAATTACATGGTACCTAAATTCTAGAATTATATATGCCTGATTCTGATAGTTGCATTTATTATCTAAATATGGTGTAAAAATATCACAAAGAGAGGTCATGGTTTGAAAAAAATAAAAAGGAAAAAGCAATATCTTTGCTCTTATCTTAGAAAAAAAGGAATGTTCAGAATTATCAGTTTTCTCAGAAAACAGAAAGTAGTTAGCAGATACAGGTCAGGCTTCTAGAGTTCACTGAGTTCATTATAATCTTACATGATTGAAAGTAGCAATTTTTAGATAATCTGTTAAAGCGAATATTGAAAGAGTATCATGGAGTGACTTGTTATTACTTGTGTCATTCTTTGTGTATTAATATAGTAACCTAGCAGATATCACAGGAATTTGAGGCAAGGTGGAAAAATCACTGGAAAGAGTGACACTTTGGTGTCAGATGATTTGGGTCAGAATATTGGCTTTGTGTTTTCTTATCTATGTTATCTTAGACAAGTTATCACCTTCCTGGGCTTTCGCTTCCTCCTCTATAAAATGAGAACTAGATTTCCAAGAGTATGATGGCCCACCTCAACAGACTTGATTGTTAAATTTTCAATGAGTATTTATTTTTTGGAAATTGGCAAACACTATAAATCTGGGCTCAATTTATTCTTTTGTAGATTTTCTGGATTTAAGAAAGTGATGGAGAAAATATTAGTAATGCTGATTCATTTTTAAAAATTCCTTGTGTTAATGTTTTGGAGAATTGATTAAACACTTAGCACACAGCTGCATTGCCTGTAAACACCTTTTTGAATTCTAAACCTATAATCCTAGTATATGTTAGGAAAGATAGTAATGTGGCTTCATCTCAGTGACACACCATACATGTATCCTTCCCTTTCCATTTTCTCTATAACTCTTCTAGATCAATATCACCTAGTTAGTCCCTAAACTATATGCCATTTTCTTTACAGAAGAAGTTTCTCTGTCTCCAGTCTCTGTCTCTTGAGACATCCCTCTCCCAATTTAAAAAAAATAAAATAAAATAAAATAAAATTAGGGGCTCTATTCATTCAAACTCAGTCCCTGTTTTGGTATTTAACATGGAGATATAAGATTTTGAGAAAGCCTCAGTTTCTTTATCTATAAAATAAATGATTGCACTGGCTGATTTCCAAGGTTTTTTCCAGCTCTGAATTTAATGATCCTATGTTCATTTAAAAAAAAAAAAAAAAGTCTTTAGCTTGGCTTTTTGAAGGCCTCCACTGTCTTATTTCAGCCTACTTTTCCAACTTGTTCATGCTCCAGATTTCTGACATGAACCCTCTACAGGAATGAGGTTGATCTATTAATTTCCTCCAGAAAATAACCCTTTTTTTTCTTTTTTTTTTTTTAATTCTCTTGCCTTTGCATATGCCATTATCTCCACATGTCATAACACCTTCACTACATACTCTTAGAACCTCATGATTTTTAAAGCCCAGGTTAAAATCCTTATTTACTCAGAGAAGCATTCCCTGACTGTCCTAATCTATCCTCCCATTCCAACCTTCCCCCTCAATGGTCTCTACTTCTTTTGATCATAATATAACAGACGTGGAACTGAAAAGGATCTCAAAGACTGCCTAGTTCCGTTGTCTTATTTTACAAATAAGGAACCTGAGGCTGAGAGAGATGGGGTATCTTGCCAGGTTTATATAGGTATTTGAACTTAGCTCCCTTGTTCTACCAGTCAGTCAGGGGTTTTTCTACAAGGCCATACTCCTTCCTTGCAAAGTACTTATTAATTAGGCCACTCATTTGACTGTCCAATTATTGGGTTAACTGTTCATGTGTAAATGTCTCTCTGAGACCAAATGAAATAATACATATAAAGTACTTTGCAAACTTCATTAAATGAATGTTAGCTAGTATTATTATTAATAGAATTGAGTTATAGAACAGGTTCAAATTTCATTGATGGTGTTTTTGTTTTTTCTCTCTGGGAGTTCCCCACACCAAAAAAAATAAAAAAAATAAAAAAAAAGGTAAATCCAACCCTAACCTTAACCCAAGAATTATCTTCCAATGAGATTGAAAGTTCTATCAAGGCATGGGCCATACCTTCAATTTGTTATATACTAATCCCAAAGTGCCTAACATAATGCTTTATCATAGAAGATGTCAGTAAATAATGATTTATTTAAACGGCACCCATAAATCCATGTTTCTAATATTAAGCTCAAGCAAGGGCATACATTTTAGCTCACACCCCAACAGAGACCAAAAAATCTTATTTTTACATGAGGGTCTAAAGTCCATTATTCCTATTTTTAAATAAGGATCTTAAACCCAAGAACCAACTGAACAGAGAGGTAAGAGTGTGAACAAAATTTTGCCTCTCTATTGGAATCTCAGTATCCCATGTAGAATTATGAGTAAAGGTTAGAGTTTTGAAGACTTATTATTTTCAGTTGTTTTTTAGCAAAGATATAGGAGAAATTTGCCATTTCTTTTTCCACCTCGTTTTATAGTTGAGGAAACTGAGGCAAACAGGGTTAAATGACTAGTCCAGGGTCACAGAGCTGGTTATGTGTCTGAGGCCAGATTTAAATTCAGGGATATGAGATTTCTTGATTCCCAGTCTAGAGCTCTAACCATGTGCCATCTAGTTGCCCACTGAAGAAATTATATCTGTACTTTTCTTAGTTTGGAAAAACAATGGTAAATTGATCAACCGGTCACTCCTCTTCAGCAACCACCTTCCCATTTCTCTAGTCAATATAAGAGCTGGAGGCTCTAACAAATGCAATTTAATTCTAGGCATTGGCTCTTGTGACTTATTTTCAACCCCATGCTTTCTTTTCACACTCAACTCTCAACTTTATTGCCATTGATGTAAGTCTCATAGTGTTAACTTTCACCTATTCAGTGAAGAAAAGTGTACCAATTCACTTGGCAAGTCTTTGGTGCTCCAGAGCTATCCCAAGTCAATCAAACAAATTCAGTTTTAGCCATCAATTCCCTTAATGTCTACCTATTGTCCAGGAAAAAAAAAATTGCCCATTCCCATAATGTCTTATTAAAATAGAATCTTATCCTAAGATAGTAGACCTAGGGTAGAATAGCCCCCTCATTTTACAGAATAGGAAATGGATGCAGACAAGTAAGTGACTTGGCCACAGTCAATAAATGTCAGAATTGGGATTTGAACACATAAGGTAACAGAAAGAGTTAATTCATTAATTGGCTAGTTTGAACTCTCTTTTGCAGGAAGCCCTAATAAATGTTGGTTGTTCCTTGACAGATTTTGATTCAGTTCAGGTCAAATATTTATTCAGCTTTGACTATATGTAAAGAGCATTTTTAGGGATCATGTATGTGTGTGGGCAGTGAGTGCACAAAGATAAGAAAAACATTATACCTGTCTCCATGGAGTATACACAGTAATAGGAACTATAGGGCACATATATAAATAATGATGATTCCAAATAAAAAAAATATTAGAAATTTAGAACATAGAAAGTATTACGTGAGGTCCAAGTAGGAAAATGTCACTTGTGCCTTATGTGCATAAGGATAGTATTTGGGAAAATGCTCTTGGGACCAAGTGAGTAATGGGTGTGGATTATCTCTGAGCTTTTCAATCAGTGCTAATGAATATTAAGTCCAAAATTTTACACCTTCTAAGATAGGAAATTCACTTTTGATTTAATTTAATGGATGTGTATTAAGTGATTACTCTGTGTAAAGTTCTGGAAATGTGAAGATAGAAAAGAAAAAAAAAGAGCAGTTTACATTGTACCTGGGAGATTAAATATATAGTCAATCTAATTCAACCCAACAATTACTTATTAAGCATCTATTCCTACAAAGTGCTGTAATACGTACTGAAGATACAAAGAAACACACACACATATGAGAGAGGGGGAGACAGAGAGACAGAGACAGAGGGGGGAGAGGGAGGGAGAGAGAGAAAAAGAGAGGAAGGGAGAGAGAGAGAGAATAACAATGAGGCAATTTGAGGATAGAGACTAAGATCAGTTGCCCCAATTACTAAAACTACAGCCTCTATTATGACATTATGTTATATTTATAAAATAGACACTATAATTTATTTTCATTAACTGTGGAAAATCTCTCCTATGTGTGTATATATAAATACACATTATATATGTATGTACAGGTATATCTGATCTGGGTAGTTTATCATTCTGAAGGTAGAGCCTTTGCTCTCTACTGTTATGAGGTGGGGTAATAGAATGTTGCAACTGGAGAAAAAGAAGACGTGAATTTGAATCCTGCCTCAGAAACTGACTACCTGTATGACTGTAGGCAAATCACTTATTTTCGCAGCCTCAGTATTCTCATCTGTAAAATGGGGAAGAGTTGTTGGTATCAAATGAGTTTTCTATATAAATCACTTTTCAAATCTTACTTGGCTATTATTATACATTTAAAGTTCATTTTATTGTAAACAAATGACTTTGTGATGCAAAATAAAGCTTTGTCTTCCTCTGTACGTAGTTAGTTGGCTCTGGAATTTATAAATAAAAATGATATAAATGATTCAAGAAAAATATCATTCAGTTTTCAGGCATATTGCAGAATGATGCTGTTGATCTTTAAGAAATGGTTCCATTTGGTGACATTTACAAAAATAATTTAATGTTAGAGAGCCTTCCATTTTTAATTTCAAAAATTATAAAGGCTGGTGCAATATTTGAGTGGTAAGCAAAATCCCCGGAAGTAGATATTTATGCAAATAATACATCTGATATTAAGATGCTGTGGATGTGGTAATGTCCTCAGGTTCTAATGTAAGAAATAAGTGTCTTAAGAACCATTGCCAAATATAGAAGATATAGAATCATTGCTGGGAAGCTGACATATCATGTTATGTAGAGCTGGCTATGTATTTGTAGCTAAGCTTTGAGTCATAACTAGACCGAGGTGATAAGGGATTTAGCTTGCACCCTGAATTTTGTAGGTACAGATAGAACTCACCATCATCTTTCAGCAGCATAGAAACAATAGAGCTTAGCAAATACTGAAAAAGAAATTCATTAGTCTGAAAAAAAGGTACTAGATAGTGAACCACTGTTAGGGTCTCCACCTCTTTCCCCTTACTCTTTCAAAATGGCAATGTGCTTCATTCTACTTTCCCAGGTGAGGTGTTTGATGTTTGTCCTAGGCAAAAATAATTTCTACTTACCTTAATGTTTAAATTTTTTCAATTCCTAGAAACATTAGTTCCCAAATTTTAGATGTCATATGTTGTCCCTCTCTCCTATCTTTTCTTACCTATACTAGGATCACCATTCAATGAAAGTGAATTAATCAAATTATCTATCTGCCTAATGTGATATTTAAATATTTCCTCATAAAAGGGTTTAATTAAACATGGCAACTCACTTATGAAGTAGTTTCTAGTACCTCTTCACAAGGCATAAACAAGTTATGCAGCAAACCATTTTGAAAATAATTAAGAAGTATTGTGATTTCCATGTGGCTTTAGTTGTCTTTTACCCATACTTAAAACATAGCTGTACTAGTACCTATTATTTATATCTGAAATGGAATTTGTTTAGTCCTAAAGACAGTATGATAGACATAGTTTGGTAAAAGATTCCTTTGCTGTTTTCAACCCTCTATTCTGCCTTCATTATTTTCCTTTGCCTTTGGCCCTGTTCCTCCAACCCCATTCTTATTCTCTTTCTTCCTCCCTCCCTCCCTCCCTTCCTTCCTCTCCATGTCCCCCATATCTCTCTCTCTCTCTCTCTCTCTCTCTCTCTCTCTCTCTCTCTCTCTCTCTCTCTCTCTCTCTCTCTCTCTCTCTCTCTCTCTCTCTCTCCTTCTCTCTAAGTCCCTTTCTCTCCCTTTCTTCTCCCTCTCTCTCTCTCATTTCTCCTCCCCTCCTTATCTTCTCTCTAATTTACTCCTCTCTTTTCCTTTCTCCTCTCCTTTTTGCTTCTCACTCTCTGATCCTTTTCTTCTCAGCTTTTATTGAAGCTTCCCACATGTCTAGAACAATATTATACACTGTGAAAAATACACTCAAAATAGAGAACCTGACCTTTTGCCCTCAAGAAACTTAGAGTATAATCATGGAGACAAGAACAGCCTTATTGGAACAATTAGCAAATACAATAAAATGTAAATGCTTCAGAATGACAGTGGACCACAATATGAACAATCCAGAATATTAATTGGGTTCAGAGAATCTGACATTGATTTTTTCATGCTGTGAACAATAATGATAATCAATATCAATCCTTGAAAATGAATTGGGGGATTTTTCATGCATCTTGACAGTAATAATCCAATAGAGGCAATTAAATTTCTTAAAATAGCTCATAAGCACTACTGATAATAGGATCAAAGGGTTGAGAGGTGAAAGAGACTTTAGAAATCTTTGAGTATTTCATTGGACAGATGGAGAAAGTGAGGTTTAGAAAAATGATATGAATGACCCAACGCTGTAAGTGCCATGTTACAGAGCTACTATTTCAATTCAAAGTCTTCAATTTTATTTGCAAAGCTCTTTGCTCTATAACCATGTCCTGTATTTTTAGATATATCACACATTAAGAAGAAATTGTGCGGTGTGTGGAGGGAGCGATTGTTCCCTGTTCAAATTCTAGTTCACAACATTCTGCCAAAATGTAGACCTAACTCAAAATCACACAGTTTTCGGAAGCACTCTCCATAGCTGTACATATCTCTGTTTTCAACCACTCCAAATTCCTTACTCCTCCAAGAAGACAAGCCGCTAACACGTTATGCATGATTGCAAACTGTGTTCAAAGCTGTCTCTAACAGTATCTCTGACCTTGTGAGTTCTTGCTCTGGATTTTATTCCCCTGCTGAAAGATTGCACTTTCCACCCACCAAAGAAAGTATCATTTCAAATAAAGGTTAGCATGAAGCAAAGAATCTGAAGATTTCACTTAGGATAAAATCATTTAATCTCTCGTAAGCCTCAGTATCCCCATCTGCAAAAAAGGGGTAATAATAATAATAATAATGTTTCTTAAACCTATTCAGGATGGCAATCGTTAAGAGAAAGTGCTTTGTAAATTGTAAAGCATATAAACTTTAGCTAGTCTTGCCATGTGGAAACATTAAATGGATACTGGATAAAATACACTTACATTTTGAAAGTAAATGTGGTCTTTTCACTGCTTCTACCATGGTTCACCAGCCACCTGATGAAACTGACATTGACAGTGGAAACATCGTACACTTGTACTCGTGCCCCCATTGGATTGGCAAATGTCTTTGGCTCCCTGAAATAAGAAACTTGTAGCATTGTTGTCTGCTCCCTAGGTGTGTGGTGTTTGGTAGCCATTGAAACTGTAGCTCTTTGTATCTTACTCTTTGGAGGTAGGGGTGAGAAGTTTTCATCCTTCAAAGGAAATATTTTCCCCTGGATACTAATGAGTGAATCATACAGATCTGGAGTTGGATAAGAACCCAAAGTCATCCCAGTTCAACCCAGTGTAATGGAAGGAGTATTTGATTTGGAGGGAAGAGGCCTTATGTTCTGATTCCTCATATCTTTGCCTCTTTCTTTGTAACCCTGGACAAGCCACTTTATTTCTCTGGTCCTGTTTTCCCATCTAAAATTCTCGTGTTGGAGAGGTTGATCACTTGGAGTTCCAGCCCCAGATTCAGATTCTGATTTCCATTGGAGATATAATCATCACTATCATGAGCACTGTTATAGTGATTTGAGATTTGCAAAGGACTTTGCAAATATGATCTCATTTGATACTCCCAGGGAAGTAGATGCTATTATCATTGAGGAGACCGAAGCAAACAGATTAAATAAACCTGTCTAGAGTCATATATTTAATAAGGGTCTGAGGTTGGATTTGAATTCAGATATTCCTGATTCATGGTTTAATACACTACCTATTGTGTAACCTAGAATCCCTTCTAAAACATTCGCAATTAAGAAGGTAGAAATTAGGAAACCACAATACTGATCTTATTTTTAAAAGACTAATCTAAACTCTTACATGTGAAGAAAACAAAATAGAAAGTTGAGACCCTACATGCCACTGAATAGAGATTTTTTTAAGAAAACAAATAAATGTATATGAAATAGAGATACTTTTCTTAGAGTTCCTTATTTATTTGAAACATCATGAGCAATCTGACTGCCTCAGATTCAATTCTACATGCAATCATTCAATAGTCAACATAATTTCAAAGCTTATAAAGTGTTTCTTTGGTTTTTAGACTTTTTCAGGCTGCGAAGGTAGAGATCCCAGGTTTTCCATCATTATCACCTTTTAGCCTTAGCTTGATATTGGATCACATTTTTTTCCATATTATCTCTTTCGTCATTATCATTCTCCCTTTCAGTAAACCTTACAATTTCTTCCTCCCTCTCATTGAGCATTCATTCAGAATAGTCTCCTTCCTGATGCTGATTTGCCTACCATCTTCTAGGTCATTTGTTTAAAGCTTTGTCAGTGATCTTGTAATTGCTAGGGAGTTACTTCAATACATTTCTTATTTTCAGAATTATACTAATGATAGTATGTGACTATCTGAAATGACTTAGGTAAGTGCATAGGATCATAGAATCATATGGTTAAAACTGAAAGGGACTTCAGCTGCTATCTATTCCAATCCCCTTGCAGCAATGAGATGGTCCATTGGATAAGACTTTAGACCCGAAGTCAAGAAGGCAGTAGTTCAAATCTGGCCTTAGTCCCATATTAGTGGTATGATCCTGGGCAAATTAATTAAGCTCTCGGGGCAGTATAGTGGATAGAACACCAACCCTGAAGTCAGCAGGACCTGAGTTTAAATCTGGTCTCAGACACTTAACACTTCCTAGTTGTGCGATCCTAGGCAAGTAACTTAACTCCAATTGCCTCAGAAAAAAAAAAAAAAAAAAGTTAAATCTTTCTTTGCCTCAGTTTCCTCAACTATGAAATAGAAATAAAAATAAAAATAACACCTATAAATGAGATAATATCTGTACAGCATTTAGCACAGTGCCTGACTCATAATATCCTTCCTCTTTCCTTCTTCCCTAAACTTTTTAATAAAGATACAGGTGAAGGCAGACAAATGGATTTGCCCAGACTCAGACAAGTAGTGTTGGAGGCAACATAAACCAGCATCTTTTGATTTCTGTCTCCTGCAATGTTTGACCTTGGAATGGGGGGAAATGTTTGTTTTAGGGAATTATTTAGTAGGATATTCAGCTGAAAAAAAAGTAATTTTAATTATAAAGTGTTCAGTTGAGAAATGAAAATAATCTCCCTCCATGATTATCCTTGTTATTCTTAAAATATTACATTCAAAATGGAACTTAGAATTCTACATGTGGTATAATAGGAGAATTACCTTTTTTTTTATTCTAGACATGATACCTTTATACTTAAGGGAATCTCAGATTGAGTTGACTCCTACATTTGACCTATGCTAAATTTTCACTCCTGTAAAATCCCAAAATCTTTTTGACATGACCTAGTGATTTTGCCCTTCCAAACATCTTATACTTATGCAATTGATTTGGTGAATGGAGATATTTCCTTTATCATTATTAAATTTTACCTAATTAGATTTGACCCAATATTAATAATATGATGTAATTTTTTTTTTTATTTCAGGAGGACAGGAACTCTTTCAACTTTTTATCTCTCATGACATAGCATAATACTCTGTAGAAAGCAGAGCAGGATTTGTAAACTTCTTTTGCTTTTTAAAATATATCTTAAAACTATTTCAGTGCAACTAAGTTTTCTTTGAAATCATACATATTTTATTTTACACATTTTGTAGAATGTAGAAATTTTAGTAGGTTGATGACTCAGGTTTTGAACCTTTAAAAGTAGAAGTGCATTAATAAATATTTATTAAATTCTGTTGAAAAGTTATTTCCAACTATTAATCACTAAACAACCTTTATAATGCAGGATCTATGGGATTTTTTATGATACTTCTCAATAACTTTTATGATACTTCTCAAAAACCAAGAATTGAAAGATTGAATGAATTCTGAATTAATAGGAATATTTCTAAACTGACTGGGTCCCACAGAATCATAGAATGGGATCATCTTGTAATCCCATATATGAAGAAAAGCGAATCCTATAAACATACACAACAAATGATCTTCCAGCTTTTTCTTGGAAATCTATATTGAGGAAGACACTTTTTACTTCCTAAGGAAGATTATTTCACATTGCAATAGCTCAAAATATTTTCTTTATAATCTTCCAAAATTGCCCACTCATATGCTTCTGTGTATCATTTCTAGGTTCTCAGTTTCTTTGGCCAAACAAAGCCAGGGTAACTCTTCTTCTTGGTGTTGTCAGGGAAGCCATTTTTTTCATGTTTTATGTTTTATTTTATTCATTTAATATCCCCCAGTTATATTCAAAACAAACAAAAAATGTTTTACATTTGTTTTTAAAGTTTTTGAGTTCACAAGAAACCATTTGTGAAGTTATGCAAAACATTACCATAAAAGTCAAGTTGTGAAAAAAAACAAACCATAGATTTCCTACTCTAAATAAATAAAGAAAAAGACTAAAAAAAATTAAGTTAAGAGAGAGAGAGAGAGAGAGAGAGAGAGAGAGAGAGAGAGAGAGAGAGAGAGAGAGAGAGAGAGAGAGAGAGAGAGAGAGAGAGAATACTTCAATCTGTATTCAGATACAATCAGTTCCTTCTCTGGGTATAAGTAAGATTTTCATTATAAGTCATTCAGAGTAAGGGAAGACGTTTTCAATTCTTCAAGATTATGATCACCTTCCTTCCTCTTCCCCTTCATTGTCCCATTCTTCTCCAAAGTAAAGTGCCATACTTCCTTTGATTTACACTCTTATGGCAAGATGTTAATGGTTCACTACCCAGATTGCCCCTCTTTGAACATTCTCCAGCTTATCTCAGTGTCTTTCCTAAAAATGTGGTGCCCAGAATAGCACACAATGCTGACAAAGTAAATTAACTAGAGCTCACTATTCTTACAGGACATTTTCATTACTATATTGGGCATATCTCCATGCCAAGTACTACACAGAGATGATTACATAGGCTCTTTGTCCTGGGATTTTGTAATCTCCTAGAAGTTAGGGTGAAATAGTCATATTTAGCTCAGGAATAAAGACAACAGACTTTTTAAAAGTAAAGGATCCAGCTTTTAATACTGGGCTTGATTTCTTAGCAATATTACTCTTAACAAATCCTTTTTTATCTTTTTTGCTCTTTATTTCCTTGTCTGTCAGGGTTGGAGTTGGGGATGAAGAAGAGATTTGGATCTTTGGCACTTAGCACAGGGCCTGGCACAGAAGAGATACTTAATAAATGCTTATTGACTGATTGACTTTTTCCTTACTCCATTTTGCCAACTCTCCTGCATCTTGTAAACATGTATGCATTTACCTCACCAGGTTTCAGAACTGTACCTCCTTCAAGATTCAATGCTTTCAAATTCCATTCTTTGACCACAGGCTCCAAATCTTTGATCACTCTTGCCTTCACTGACCCTGAGCCTTATTCTTTGTCCTTACCATAGCCTTCTTTCAGCCCAGCTTCCTTGTCCTGACTTCTTTTTGGCACCATATTCAGTCTTGGGCTGCCAATTTCTTGTTAACTATTACCTTAAAACTCTTGCCTCCCTGACCTGTCATTCCTGCTCTGTGGATTCACATGCCTCAGCAACCCCCAGGGTTCTTTGCTCTATGACTTCTTTGCTTTTATTCCAAGACTGCTTAGTAGCACTGTAGAAGATTATGAGATTCAGCTGATTTCACTTACTAGAAATCTTAGCTGAAGCTTAGCTACTCCTTAAACTCCATTTTTCTTTTCTTTTTGATCAGCTCCTTACCTCCTTCCAAAATCTCTTCTTCATCCCCAAATCCAACACTGAGAATAGATAACCTAGTTCCTGACATCATTGAGAAAAATTGAGGGATCTTCAAAGTAAGCTTTCATAGCTTTTTCCCCCTTTATCGATCAACCCAGTAACCTATATCTCACAGGGTTCTTCTCAGGCTCACATAAAATGAACTGTAATACACCATAGAAATGTCAGATATCTTTCATGGCAAGGGTGCCTCTGGCACTTAAGTAGGCCCCAAGCAGTGAATTTATTAGAAGATATGAATGAATGACACAAGAAATGGTCAATCATGGATAGATTGAGGTCTGAATTATTGAAGGAAATAGCCCAACTAGTGAGATCATAGATCTTTTGACTAATTGGAATAAGGAGATCATAGACTTAATCTGAAAAATTCCAAAGATAGAAGCAGGACTGTGAATATGGGCTATTTCTTAATTTTAGAAGAGGGGCATATTTTAACTTTATGGAAAGAATTCCATGAAAATTTAATCTCTCCAAAATAGATCAGGAAACTACAGATTAAGAGTTAGAGAGGAGCTGGAAGCCATATTGTCCAGATGTACTCTCTTCTGAGGTTGACAAATGGAACATAGCAGGAACTTGCTGGTGGGACTGTTTTGGAGACAACTCCTAGTTCAGCCTGGAATCTGGACTCAATGACTTTCAAAGGTACTTCCAACTCTTAGAGGATCTCTCTTGCTCAATAGATTGAAGTCACAAAACCTGGTCTTAAATTTGACTTCTGATACCAATTATCTGGGTGATCTCAAGCAGGTCATTAAATCTCCCTGGGTCTCAGTTTCAAACATAAAAGGACAAGGTTGATGTAGATGATTATCAAGATTCATTGCAGCTCTGGATCCCTTTGATTTTCTCATTTTCTTCTATAAAGTTCAGTATCTGTAGTATATAACTTCTGAAGTCCTTACAATATCAAACATATGCTCTCATTTATGAATGTATGTATATACATGTATATGGATTTGTATATGTAAAACAAAAAAGATCTTAGTAACATAGTCAAAGAATGAATTTGTCTTCTGCTGAGTAAATGGTTTTTAACCCCCTGGACATACTTTATGGTTTGGGAGCCACTTGCTTATAATCTCAAGGAATTGGGAGAAAATATGATGACTTTCAGGGAATGAAAACCTTCTGTTATACTTTCACTCCCCAAGCTGGCCATCTGCCAGATGCTGCCACATCTTCCCAACTTGATCCATGATCCTTTGCTTGAAGTTGTGGGATTCCTAGTTGTGCACAGAAATATAGAAACAAGCAGAATAAGAAGCCTAGGATTTTCTTTTCTTTCCTTGCTCTGTGGAACTTCCCATGAGTTATGCTTCAGTGAACTTCAAAGGGAATTCTTTGCTTGGATTAGCTGTGCAGAATCTAGAGCCAGGTGAGAAATGGGCTTAGTTACTGCAAGGACCCCTGGTTGGTTAGAGAGAGATCAGAGCACTCGGAAGTTGCTTTTTAACCAGGTGCTTCTGACTAGAAGTAAACATGTACAAATACACAGGATATTCAGTCTTTATTATCATCATAATTATCATCATCATCATAAATTTCATAAAGGAATTACCTGCATAGGGGACTCTAAAAAGTGGCTTAAAGGGGATGGCCTCTCAGTTTTGGGGAGCTGACAGCCTGATACAAAAAATAAAAAAAAAAAGTATGTGTCAACAGAAGGGACACAAGAACAGAGTGAACTAGCAGCTAGCACACAGGTAAACAATGAATGGGGTAGATTTATATCTTTCAAAGGCTGTGGGGACAGGGTTGAGAGAGCAAATGTCTTTTGAGAATTTGTGTGGGAAGTTAAAAGTGAACCATATGGTGGGTTGGAGGGTCACAAATTTAGAGCTAAGAGGAAGCTTAGAGGTCATCTCTTCCAGTGCCTTCATTTTTACAGAGGAGAAAACTGAGATCCAAAGAAGCTATATAGTAAGTTATATGCTTAGCTATAATATTAGAAGGCACCTTAAAGGTCATTTAACCCAACCTATTCATTTTTTTCAGAAGAAGAAACTGAGATCTGAAGAAGTGGGATAAATGAATCATAGATTTAAACATGAAGGAAATCTTAGAAGTCATCTGGTCTAAACTCTTCTTACAAAGGAGGAACTGAGACCCCAGAATTTGTTAGCACCCACCTCTCTCTCCCTCTCCCTCCCTTTCCCTCTCCCTCTCCCTTCCTCCTTCCTTCTCCTCCCCCCTTCCCCCCCCTTCTCTCTCTCTCTCTCTCTCTCTCTCTCTCTCTCTCTCTCTCTCTCTCTCTCTCTCTCTCTCTCTCTCTCTCTCTCTCTCTCTCTCCCTGTCCTTCCTTCCCTCTCTTTCTTTCTCTATCTCTCTCTCCCTCTCTACATCATCTGCCTATTCTGTCTCCATGTGTCTCTCTATCCCTCTCTCCTCTCTTTGCATTTCTTATACATTAATCTCTCTTTAAATTGTTCTTTCCCCACAGTGGAATGTAAACTCATTTTTTCTTTCTTTTTTTTGTCTTTCTAGTATCATTCTCAGAACTCTAGATGCTTCATAATTGGTTTCTTGCTTATTTATCTAAGGTTACTCACACACCTAGGATTATAGATTTCAACCTGGAATATACTCTAGAAGCCATCTACCTTTTTGCAGATGAAAAAAACTTCAGCTCAGAGAGAAGTGATTTAGCTGGAATCACACAAATAGTAAACTGAAAAGCTGGGCTTTAAATGCAAGACTTCACAATTCAAATCCAGTGCTCTTTCTGTAGCACCAACAAAAAAAAAACCAAACAAACATTGAGGTAGACATTAGGTTCTGGGTTCAAATACAGACTCTGCTATTAACTCCATTATATGGGAAATGTGACTTTATTTTTTGACCCAAGTTTCCTCCTGTGTAAAGTGGGGTGGATATGTTGGTTTCTGCGGTCTCTTCTAGCTCTAAAATAGGAAAGGGCAGCATGATGCAAAAGAGAGCTCCTTAGATTTGTCATCAGAAGCTTTTGTACTCAAATACCAAGTCTGTTACCCATTATCTCGGTGCCCTCCCCTCTGGCAAGTCACATGACCTCTATGGGTCTCATCTGTAAAATGAGGGGGTTGACTTGAAGACCTCAAAGGTCTCTCCCACTTCATTCTATGCTCCCATGTTCCAGTTAGTTCAGAAAAATCAATTTATCTGGATGGAAAGAAAAGAGAGGATTTTGCCACTTTGAAGAAAAGTCCAAGTTGGGAATGGAAGGATTTAAAGGAATAGATGTTGAGAAAAATTTTCCCAGAGAAAAGAAAGGGGTAAGGAAGGGGATTAAAAGGAGAGAGAACAAGATGTCTATGTGATTGTGGGGGTTGCCGAGAAAGGGCTTTGAAGCAGAGAAAGGGAAGTTAATCCTAGGCATCAGGAGGTTGACCTCGAGACCAAAAGTGGGGGTGGATTTGACAAGGTCAGAGTGACAGGAGAGGAAAAAGTCTGATGTCTGTACTTGGAGTTGCTTTGAAAAAAAGGTGGGATGAAGCCTAATAGATGTGGCTAAAGGCTCAGTTTCTTGGCAGAAGCCAGAGGGGAGAGGAGGAGGAACAGGAGGAGGAGGAAGACAAAGAAGAGCAGCATATAATAATACAATTTCATCGTTTTGTAGATGTTTAGACTTAGATGATGGAAAGCGTTTTATATGTTTTTAGATGTAGGGGTGGAAGGCCCTTCAGAAGCCATCTCATCTAACCCCCTGATTTTACAAATTGGGCAACTGAGACTCAGGAAAATTAAGTATCTGTCTAAGGTGTTACAGGTAGTAAGTATATGTCCGAGGTGGAATGGTGACTCAGATTCAGACCTTTCCACTGTACCTTCAGTTGGGATGTAAATAAACAAGGGAATTCTGCAGTCACAAAGGGAAAAGGAACACCACCAACAGGATTTGGCAACAGACTGGTGGGAGTAGAGCACTGGATGATAATGAGCTGAAAACTGTTTGAAGATTTTATAGGGTGTTGGTGATATTGTGGCACTGCCAACCAGACATGAAAGAAGATTAGAAGGAATGAGGGCAGGAAAAATATAAGGCAGAGAGTAAGAAAGTGGGAGAGAGGTAAAAGGAAAGGGAGAGAGGAGGGAGATGAGACATAGGAAGAGATGGAAAGAGAGAAGCAGACAAAAAGAGGGAGAAGAGGAAGAAAAGGGAAGATAAGTGTAGAGAGAGTCCGTAAGAAATAAATACACAGAGAGGGAGAGAGACAGATATAAAAAGGGGGAAAAGAAATGGAGAGGCAAGGAGGGAGAGAGGGAGTAAGGAAAGAAGGAGGGAGAGAAACAAAGAGAGGCAGAGACAGAGACAAAGATTCAGAGAGACAGAAAACAGAAAGAGATAGACAAAAAGAGACAGATACGGGGTGGGGAGGAAGGGAGACAGGATGGAAAATATGTAGTTAATTTCTTTTTCTTTTTATGTAGCTGTATGAAGAAGAAAGAGAATAAGGTTATTCCTTTAAAGTTTAATTATTCTGTTTTATCTTCATACTTACCGTGTATATGTTAGTGAAATATATATAAATGCCTTGATTTCCTAGACTACATAGTATCGTTCTTTGAGGTCATTTCATTTGACGGTATCTAAGGAGACACTTCATAGAGAAATCATTGAGTATCTATGAACAACCAACCCATTGACTTTGCCTTCTGAATCTCAGATTAAATCGCAATCATGCTCCGATTCCTGTAATGAACAAAGCAATAATCTCAGTGACTCACAGGCTGCTAGAAGCTGTCATATTCTCCCTTTGCTTTTTTAGATCCCGCTCTATAGAATGGGGATGAGCATATCTAACTCTGATTTGTGGGTCAATGTATTGCCACTTTGCTTTGAAGAAAAAGGGAGATAGCTGATGATTCCCGCTGTCACCTTAAAAAGAAAATACTATAATAGACAGATATGGGGTGCAATGAACACTGCTTGGTGGAAAAGAATATAGGATTTGGAGTCAAATGATCTGGGATTACGGTCCTTCTCCAATAGTGAGAGCTATCCAAAATGGAATAAACTGCTTTGGGAGGTGATAGGTTCTCCCTTATGAAAATAATTCAAATTGAGCTAACTTGTGGTGGGCATTCTCTTTTGGGGATGGGAGGTTGATTCAATGGCATCTGAATTCTCTTCCAAATCTAAAATTCTGTGATTCTGTGAAATGACACTTACTAGAGAAATTATAATTGGAGAAATTATTGCTTCTAGAATCATAGTAGCTGAGATATAGAGTTGGAAGAGAGACTTCCATTTTGAGAACAATCATTTCTCTTTAAGAAACTAAGTTCAAGAGAGATGAAATGGGCACCCTGGCTAGATTCCAGGAGCTTAAGGCAGGAAGAGGTGAATTTAAATTCCACCTCAGAGACTCACTGTGTGAGGTGATTCTGGACAAGTCATAGCCTTTCTAAGCCGTAGTTTCTTCATTTGTAAAATGAGGGGATTGGATCCCACAAACTCTAAAATCCATCCCAGCTCTAATTCCATGATTGTGCTAAATATAAGTGGAAGAGCTAAAACCCAAATCAGCTCGATTGACTCTGAATCTAGCATCATTTCTTCTGAACTACTACATCCTCTATGGACCTCAGTATTTTCATCTGCAAAATAGATATGAATAATTTATATCGGTGTTAAGTACTTCATATGTGGGAAGTATTTTATAAACCTTGAAATCCTTCATAAATGTAAGGTTTACCTCATACCATTATTATTTTCTTTAGAAATGTGATTTTAAATTTTGTGAATACTGTAGCAAAAAAGAGCTTATGATGAACTGTCATTTGCTTTGTCACTGCACACATAATAGTGATGATCTCAGCAATAATAACAAAGACAATAAAAATAATGATAGCTAGCATTTATATAGCAGTTTAAGATTTACAGTGTGCCTTACATATAGTAGCTAATTTTATCCACACAACTATCCTGGGAGGTAGATATTATTATCATTATCCTATTTTGCCAAGAGAAAACTGAGTCTGAATAATTGAAAAACTGAGGCTAAATTACTTTGCGTAGAGTCACATAGCTAAAAAGTGTCTGAATCCAAATTTGAACTCAGATCCTCCTGAATCCACACACATACACACATCTATACATACACATATGTACATTATACATGCATTATGTAATATATGTTATATATAAGACACACAGACATATATACAAATGTATGTTTGACCATAATAAAATTACTGAGCATCTGTGAGTCTTATGCTGTTTTCTAAGACTATAAATTCTTGATGGGTTGCATCTCCACTGTTGAGGAGAGTCTCCATTCTAGGAGTTCCTGCGTCCAGACACAGGACCTTGACATGTCAAAGTGGAGTCAACAAATAACAATTGCAGAGACATGTGTTAAATATTATACAATGAAGAACTCTCAAAGATGAGCTGAGTTGAGTGGAGACCTAACAATTATTTATTAGTAAAAAATGATACTTTCTTCTCCTTTATACTTTTCATATGTGAATTCGTTAACACAACGCAAAACAAAACAAAGCTGACTTGGTTCTTATGTATCTCATATCCTGGTCAGGAGGGAACAGAAGAACTTAACCTCATGATAGAGACTTCCAGAGTGGGTTTCCTCCTGAACTTAACTAAGAGATTAGTGTTGGGAAGGAGAGAAGGAAAAAAAATTGGGAAATGTAACAATAACCTTTTCAAAATGACTATGTGACCACCATTTATTGGGAATCAGGATTGACAGCTATGTACAATTTTCATGAGTTATATAGCTTCCTTCCCATTGGATTGAAAGCTGAATAAATCATTGTGATGTAGGGGGAAGGTATATGTGGTGTGGGATGTACAGGGTGTATGTGTGCTCTTGTGTGTATATGTGTGGAATGTGTGAGGGTATATGTGAGAAAGGTGTTTATGGTTTCTGTGTGTATATGTGTGTGCATGTACAAATCTTAGAATCCTAGCACTGGGATCAGTGCCTCACATATTATAGGTTCTTCAGAGTTTATTTTACTCTTTTATTTATTATTTTTAATATTTATTTTTATTACATAAGTTATTTTATTTACTTAATGTTTTATTTAATTTGGGAGTTTTGTTTATTAATTTTTTAAAAAAATAATTTTTAATTTTATTAATTCTTTTTGTCTATCCATAAGAGTTGTTTCTGAGGAGGGGAGGTACCAAATCAACCTCATTTTTCATATTGAACTTTTGCTTGTAACAAAGAAAATCATGAAATGAATTCCTTATTGGTCCCTGCTGTATGGGGAATTTCTTTCTCTCACCTCACCACCACTCCATATCCCTAGATGACAGTGTACGACCCTGAAGATCATTGAATGCCCTTGCCAGCACTAGCTCCAGCCTTCTTCCTATCATGAAGGATATGTGTATCTGAGAGTAGGACGGAGGGAATTTTGTCCCCTTTACCAATGGGGCTTCATGTTAAATAGGACAATCAAACTGAATTTGGGTAGTGACTTCTAAAATAAAACCAATCAACCCACAAGTGTTTATTAATAATATATGATGTTCCAGGCAACGTATTAAGTGATGAAGATACACAGAAAAACATAATAGAAAAAACACATTTATCCCCATGCTTTCACCCCACTCTCTGGGCCCCTTCCCACCCACTGCCCTTCTGTTGTTAGGATGTTATGAAAGAAGAAACATTGAAGTAGGTGTCTTAGACCAAGAAAATGACACTCATTCACTTACCCAGGATCTCAGATATTGTCAGTACATGGCCAATAGTTAGACATGGGGTCTTGACTGAGATGTTTTCTTACCTCAAAATTAAGAAAGATACTTGAAGAATGAAACCTTTTCTTTGTCATGAAATATGGGTTTAATTAGTTTTTCCTTTATGAGAGCCAAGTCCAGTGACAAAGGAGGAGTTTAAAAGTCTTATTTGTACACGTTTAGTGCAGAAAGGAGCACACTGACCTTATTTTCAGAGGGTCTGAGTTCACAGCCTCTCTCCAATCCTGTGTTATTTTGACCTCGTTTTTCTCATCTATAAAATGGAAAGATTGGGCCTCTGCAATACTTGTCAGCTCTAGCTGAATGATTCTATGGTGATGCAGTTTGTTAATGATTATTTCCTCTTTAATTTGCTTTGCACGTGAACTGTTTTTACTTACCTGCATATGTGATACGTCTAATGATGATGATGATTATAATTAGCATTAATGTCGTGCTTTATGGTTTGCAAAGTGCTTTACATGTTATCTCATTTGATACCCACAGGTAGGTGCTGTTATCATCGGGATTTTACAGATGAGGAAACTGAGGTCAAGGACTGTTTTATTTTTCGTTTTTATATCCCCAGTTCTGGATACCATGACTGGTGTTCAGTCAACAAATATTTATTTAAAACTAGCTGCTATGGACTAGCTGCTATGTCAAGCACTAGGGATACAAAAACAAAAAATGCCAACAGACCCTTCCCTCAAGAAAGACATTTGTATTGCTTGGTAAGTATTACATTAAACTGAATCCCATAGATCGGAATACATAGTGAAGGGCCTCTTTGTTCCCCAAAATAATCACATGCGGAGAACAGTGAAGTGGATTTTTCTTTTTAATGAAAAATAAGAGATGCTCAGCCAATAACATTGGTAAAATTAAACTGGGAAAATCCTGAGACTTTCCTGTTGAGTTCTTTTCCTGGGGAAATGCCATGCATAGAAATGTTACAGGAGAATTCAGTTCTAAACAGTTTTTTAAAAGGGTTTTCCTTGAAATAAATATGTATAGTTATGGAAACATTACAAAATGTTGTCACAAATGCTTATTTCAAATGTTTTGAGAGACTAAGTGGAAGTATATTTGGCCACCATTGTCATTTCCCAATCATTACTCCCCATTGTGACTGGAACTGGTTGACCAATGGCTTGTTGTTATAGTTATAGAAGGCAAAGTGTTAACATGGATGAACTCACAGTGCATTTTTATCTTTTTCTTAGACACTGTATGATGTGGTATCTTCAAGCTTTGGCCATAAAACTAGTTAGAGAATTTGAATTTTCAGCATTTTAATAGATATATTAATGTATGTTGTATATGTATCTAATATATACTATCAAAAATGATAAATTGACAGTGAAATCTTAAGGTTGTAGCTTTAGAGTTGGAAGAGAACTTAAAAATTTCTAGTTTCAAGAGTCTAAAACTAGCATTTCATGGATACACACACATACACGTACATACTCAGATACACATAATTGTATTTTAATATAATTGGCTACCTTAGTAATCCTATATAGTTTATTTTATTCATTTAATTAAATTTTTAAATTTATTTTATTTTTATATTACAAACATTTAGACAGAACCCCACCACTCTGTGAGAGATCTCTTGTAAGACATAAAATAATTATGTAAAACTAATCTTACGGTAACCTCATCTGAAAAATGCAAAATTGCATATCTATGACATCCCCTCATTCACCTTTCCATTTTTTAATTAAAAAGAATCTATGTTCTCTCCTTTCCACCTCGGAATATCTAGTCTTCTCATTTTATAGATAAGGAAACCAAGACAAGGGGAGGCAAACTTTCCCAAGATCACAGGAGTAGCAAATACAGAGCCAGATGTAGAACACAGGTATTATAAATGAAGGTTGAACGTTCTTTACACATCATTAGTATTCAGCTTTTTAAGCTTAACTCTTAAAGAATCATTCTCTTCAACCCACTGAATGTATGTGTGTCTTATATACATTTTCCAATTCTGCCCACTTACTCCTTTTTCTCATTTAGTGATGTCACTAAAGGAGCCTAAGTATCTTCCTGAAATAAATAATTTCTTCCCCCAAACAGAGATTTCCATGAAAACAAACCACAAAGAGAAATAGATAGAAAAGCATATCCCATTCCATTAAGGCTTACTGCCTAATTTTCATTTATTCTGATGTCAATTTCATTAGGTTTCTTCTTAGTCTGATTTTTAAGGTCTGAGTGCTACTATTTATTTTCATAAGTGGCATAATGGTTGGGTTATTGAATACAAGGGAGGATTTTTCCAGATGTTGTTGTTGCATCATTTCAGTCATGTCCGATTCTTCATGACCCCATTTGGGGTTTTCTTGGCAGAGATATTGGAGTGGTTTTAGATAGGAATAATCTACTTAAAGAACATTTTAGATTTTGAGCTTTTATTCCCAAAGTGATCGGTAATGGGTACACAAAGATTAGAGCTACACAGAGCAAAAGTAACTGTTCATTGCAATGAAATAAGAATAACTAATCAATTCAGTCAAATTAAGAACAAATTAATCAAGGTGAGTGATGGCTTTTGTTGGTTTTATGCATTAAAATGATTGTGTGAAACCTTTACTTTTCAACTTGGGGTTGCTGTAAGCTCAGTCTTAAATCCTCAATATCCTTTGGGACATGTCATTTGAAATAATCCCAAGATTATTTGAATATAATAATATAAGAAATATTTTAACAATAATATATTAGATAAGTATAATAAATATTATAATAATATTAACATGATTAAAAGAACCCTCATAAAAAATAGAGAGAAGTGGAGTGGTAATTGACTAAGAATTCAATAAGAGATGTCACTATTGTATGGAAACAGATTGAAAAATAATGTTTAATTAAATAAATAAAATCACAATATAACAGATAATGTTAATATGTGGTTTTTCTAAATCAGTATATGATTTGAAGGGATCCCTTTTGATTTGAGTTGAACACTTTTCTACATAATCCTTGAGATGGGTAATGATGACTGCAAAGGGAGAAAATGGTAATTTAACCAATCTTGATCATGAAATGAAATTTCATATTCATATTTCTTTCTATAGCATTTCAACTGTCACCAATCACCCTTCCAAATAACTCTAAAAAAAATCAGTTTAGTGAAAGTGATTTGACAGTTGATATCAATGGGTTCTACCCTTAAAGTGGTGTAATAACCAATATTTGACATGATACCCAGCACATAGTAGGCACTTACTAAAATGCTTGTTGATAACAGCTCCCATTTACAAGTGGAAGTGTTGCAAAATACTTCACATGTATTACCTCCTTTAACAATAATTATAATAATTGATATTTATTTAGAACTCCTATGACATGCAACCACACACTTGACATGCTTGATCTTGCTTGAGCCTTGCAATAATCTTTAATATAAGAACTACAGATACTATATTTGGAATAACTGAGGCAGAGAAGAGTTAAATGGACTTACCTAAGGTCATTAGGGGTGGAACTTGCACTCAAGATCTCTGGATTCAAAGAGGCAGTATTAGGGAGTGGTTAGAAAATTGTATTTGGAATCAGGAAGATGTGGAATCAACCCTAATTTGAACTATTTAAGAAAAAAAATGAATCAAAGGCTCTCCAAATTTCTCAAAGATGTATTTATAATATAGAAATTAGAAATTATTGTCTTCAGGGAAAAGTCCTTTCATTATATGAATACATCCCCATTTACTAATTTTCATAATGGTGGTAGTAGACAAAAAGAAAGAATTCTGATTCATTATTTGGGGAATAAAAACTTGGAAGTAGTACTTTTTCTTTCTTGCTTAGAGCATTTGTAAATAGTTTAGATGGACATCTAGAGACAACCAGTATCCCAAATCTTCCTCTGGGAATAGCTCAGGAAAGGCTAACTATATGAAATTATGTATGGGCCTATATTTCCAGATCTATGGAAGGGAATAAAAAAAGGACCACTGGGACAAGCAGGTAAGATAGTTTTGACATTACATCTCTGATAAGTTCCATGAACCAGATTTAGAAATATTACACCTGTCTTCAGTCAGTTTTGCAACACTAAGCAGAAAACTGGGCACACCTTGGGACTCCCCCCTCATTCCACTTTATAAAAATTTAAGGAGGAAATTCCTGATATATTGGCCTGGGAATAAAAAAAAAATGCCTCCCTTTGATCTGCTATCTATTGATCATGTGATTTTGAGTAAATCATTAACCTCCCTTTGTATCTTCTTCCTTGCCAAGAAAATGAGATTGGATTATGTGAAAATCCCTCTTGCAACCCTAAAATTCCATAAGTCCATGATAGTGGAAAAAGAGAAGTGATTCATGTATCTGAAGTGTTATCAAAAAGCCATTGGCTCTATGTATCATTGATGTCCTTTCTCTGGCCCTTCTAATGGAAGACTGGAGAAGAGGAAGAAGTACCTTGTAAATCAAATCCCTAGCCAATGCAAGCCCCCTTCAGACCTTTGTTTTTGAGCAACATCTCCATGTTAAAATGTAAAGATTAATTCATTTGCAATTCTCTTGTATCCAAAAAATAAAAAAAAAAACACTAGAAAATTCCAATACAGGAGTTCCCTTCTTCCTCCTCCTCAATCTTCTTTTCTTTTTCTCCTCTTTCTTGCTTCTTTCTTCTTGTCTCTAAGGAGATAAATGGCAAGTTAAAATCTTTTACACCTTCTAGGATTTTCCTTTCAAGAGAAAGGGAGAAAAAGCATCTTCTGGGCTTTTCTAAATAGGATTTTTCTTCTTAACCTTCATTTCAATTACTTCCTATATCTGTAAGGCTTGACATTAGTTATAAATACTCCTTGAGAGGCCATATGATAATTGACTTTGGATCCAGGAAGACCTGAGTTCAAAATCTCCCTCTGACACATTCTAGCTTTGTAATTCTGGATAAATCCCTCAGCTTCTCATTGCTGTAGGTACTCTCTCAAATTATAGATTGAGAAATTGAGCTTTGCAGATAGAGAGAGTTCCTCACCTGGAGTCAGAGATCTGGTCAAACAAATGATGACCAAAGACACTGGAAGGGCTTTGAAATGCTTTGTGTCTCATCCAAGAAATATAGTATCATTTTTTTTTGGTGAGCCAATTAGGGTTAAGTGACTTGCTTAGTGTCACACAGCTAGTAAGTGTTAAAGTGTTAAATATCAGAGGCCCAATTTGAATTCAACCGCCCCTGTGCACCGTCAGTGCTCTATCCACTGTCTAAGTGTCCCAAGATTGTGACTTTGATGGATGATAGAGTCTGGGGCTTATAATCAGGAAGACCCAAGTTCAAATGCTACAGAGACTCAAATAATTCTCTAAGACCCATCTGCTAAATTTGAGAATGCCTATGATCTGTATTGGCAGAGGAAACTCTTAACAGAGATTTTCATTCACTCTTAGTCTCGATTTCATCCTATACCTCTAAGACTATTGACTTTACTTTAGAAAATCTAAGATCTCCTTTGACAACAGAAGCTCTAAGAAAAACACGCAGTCCCAATTTCATCACATCCAAAGTATCCATAATGATGCTTGACTACTTGCCTCTCAGCTGTACTGTTGGATCAAATGACATTATATATGTAAAATATTTTGAAAACCTTTTGTTCACATATCCACAAACATGGTACAGTGGGAGACAGCCTCAATTTGAAATCTGAGGGCCTCTGTTTGAATCCTACCTGTCACTCACTATCTCTTCTGACACTAGGCAGGTAAATAAATCTCTTAGGGACTCTGTTCTATTTTTATATTATATTATAATGTAACATAATAAATCTAGAAAGAAAAAGAAAGATAGGAAGAGAGAAGAAAGGAGAAACAGTGAAAGGACAAGAGAAGGAAGGAAGAGAACAGAGAGAGTAGAGATGAAGAAGAGAAAAAAAAAAGAGGAAAGGAAAGTAGATGGTAGAGAAGGAGAGAAGTGAAAAAATGTCTTCTTGGGGCAGCTAGTTGATGTAGTGGATAAAGCACCAGCCCTGAAGTCAAGGGGACCTGAGTTCAAATTTAGCCTCAGACACTTAATACTTCCTGGCTGTGTGACTCTGGGCAAGTCACTTAACCACAATCGCCTCAGCAAAAATAAATACATAATTAAATAAAAATGTCTTCTGATGGTTTGAATACTGGCCTTGGAATAAAAAAAATCTTGGGTTCAAGTCCTTGATCTGATGCAATATGACTGTGTGACCTTGGGTAAATAAATCACTTAATTTCTCAGTGTTCTGGGCTGATCTCCAAGATTCCTCTATGATTCTGCAGATCATGTTGCTCATTTCCCTTGATGGATAGCAACTTTCCACAACAGAATTGGAGGTGCAGCACCCTACCTCCCACTAAAAGAAGGAAGTGGGTATATAAATCTATGGCTATAGAAATAGAAACTTACACTAACCTGAAAAAGTAACTTCCAATCAAACCTCATCCTCCAAGACAATACCTTTCAAGTATCTTCCTGCATTTTAATTTGGGACTCATAGTCTTGCCTTCTTTATGCATTTTCTTTAAATCATGACCTTCTTTTAAGAGAATTAGTCTCTCTGGAATGGTGACATATTACCTCGGTAGCTTCATTAATTAATTTGGTTCTGCATTTGCAAGCCAGTCTTGGCAATATGCGTTCCTAAGCATTTTCCAGTTGGGTCAGAGAAGGTGCTATCGCAAGAGATGAATTAGGAAGTTAGGAAATCTAAACTATACTTCAGGAATAAGGCTGGGGTTTTTTTTTGCTCCTTGAGACTTCTTGTGGTAAATGAAGAGGTCCTGATTTGCATTGTTTTTCATTTTAACAGTCCTATTGTACTTGTCATGGAGATACTTCATCCTATATTCCCATCACAATTCAGCTCTGGCAGAGGACTTTACAAAAAGGAATCTTAAACTTCCCGATACTAAGATATTCCCATTTCACTCCTCAATGGCCCTATATTTAGAATTCACCAAAGTTTAACAAGACCTGAATTTTCTGTGCATAATGTGAGCCACCTAGGAGAATTGAGGGCCTGTTTTGAACTGGTCTAGTTTTAAAGGATGATTTAGCTGCTTTATGCTCTGAGTTGAGTGAGAAAACTTGAGTTCAGATTTTACCTCTTCTACTTATTACTTATTGGGCAAATAACTTCCTCTCTACCACTTTTTCTCCTTATCTGTAGGGGTTAGGTGGCATGAATTTTAACAGTCACTCTCAGCTCCAGATTTCTGACTCTCTGTTGTTCTTAATTTCTTTATGTATAAAGTGAGGAAATTGGACTATTTCACTTCTAAGACCCTTTTCACTTCTGAGCCTATGATTCTATTATTGGTTGCAGGTAGGCAGGAATATATTTTAAATGATGATATCATCAAGCAGAGATCCTCATTGAAGACTTGCTTTATCATAGTAAAAGATGTACCCTGCACAGAGTTTTATAAACAGGGTACTTTATTTGGTAAATAGTGTTTGATAAAAAGTGTTTTTAAGGAGAAACTTAAGATATCATCTAATAAACCAAAAATCAAGAAGCATTTACTATGTTGGCTACTTTTTAGACATGGTAATACAAAAATGAAACAGTATCTTCCTTTTAAGAACTAAAAAAGAAAAGGAGAAAAGAGAAAAGAAGAAAGGAGAGCAAAGAAAAGGAATAAAAGAGAAGCAAGAGATGTGTTGTTATAGTCAGAGGCTGGCTTTGCAGTCAAAAAGTTCTAGACTCAAATTTTGAATCGGATACTGTTGTAGCTGTGTGACATTGGGTCGATCACTTAACCTCTCAGTGCTTTAGACTGACCTCTATGATTCTTCTAAGTTACAGATCATTTTGCTGCTCTCATTCAAAGGACAGCAGTTTCCAGCTCCACAACAATGAAATTGAAGGTATAGCATACCACCTCCCACCAAAAAAAAGAAAGTGTCCATTTAATTCTATACTTCCTATAGAGAAAAATGGCATGTGTATATATTAGCATAGCATTTTGTTCAAGCTAAGTGCTTAAAAATGCTTTTTATTTCATCCATTCATTCATATATGGAAAATATAAGCAAAATA
This sequence comes from Sminthopsis crassicaudata, assembly GCF_048593235.1. Classification (NCBI taxonomy): domain Eukaryota; kingdom Metazoa; phylum Chordata; class Mammalia; order Dasyuromorphia; family Dasyuridae; genus Sminthopsis; species Sminthopsis crassicaudata. The sequence goes on from NC_133621.1 coordinate 284,400,120, forward strand.
AATACAAGGTTCAGTAGGGAGAAAGGGAACCAGCAGTTATGAAAATGCTTTACTTAGAATGGAATTAGAGGAACATTTACTTACCTTGAGCAAAAAAAAAAAAAAAAAATCAGTTTTCTGTCTCTAATGATAAAAAAAAAAATTAGTCAGAAATCATCTCAAGGATATAAAATAAGAAAAAAGGAAATCCTGAAAGAGTTTTAAGGGTGGGATTTTTTATGGCCTTCCACTAAGAAAATTGATTTTAAAATAAGATGGCAAAAATTGGGATCAAAGTCCATCTCTTATACCTTTATAAAGATTGAAACAAAAAGGGCATTTTGAGTGAGCTTGTTATTTTTTCTTGTTTTGTTTTGTTTTAATTTAAGGAACTTTTTGGGTTGTTAATAATATTTTCCTAGGAATAAAAAGTGCCCGAGAGAAGCAGCTTGACACCATGAGCTATCAAAATACAAGCATGCACAAGAGGTGATCCTTAACCTCTGTTCTTTTCTGAGATTATCCTGATGATAGAGGCAAAGCTCAAGCAGGGACAAAACAGGGAGGAGGAAAAAGAAAAAGAAAAATCAGATCTAGTTGACACGTACCCAAGAATATTAAGGAGGATTGGCTTGCCTACTTAGTGTGGTACTTATAATTGTTTCTGACATGTCAAGTGGACTGAGAATAGAGGAGAAGATTGGGGAAAAAATTGAAATGTGATGTCAGTCTTAGAAATAAAAATGAAATGAGTGCCCCAAGAAATGATCATACTTTAAGACTGACATTTATAGTTAATAAACCAATAGAACAAATATTGAGAGAAAATCTGTCAACTTCCCAAGGATAATGTCATCTTGAAAAATCACACCTAATGACTTGGTTTTGCATGTAATGCTAGTACAAGTTGGATTCTGGGGAAATTAAAAAACTTGTGAACAAAGAGAATGAATGATGGAGACAGTGGTCGAAATAATGTTTATAGGAGACGGTAGGGAGGAGGAAAAGACCTGATGCTCCTTGGAATTGCAATTTCAGTCCCTTCTGGCAATACCAATATGCTAATCAAATAACTATGTCCAAATCACAGCAGCAAGAAGAAAGAATTGAGCTTTCCTGAGCATAAGCTCCCCAGTCCCTGCTGCTGGAAATATATGTTGTGCATTTCGAATATACAAGGGCATCTGAAGCACTGTTCTCATTAAAATTTATGCTCAGAATTAATTCGCATTCATTTAGTTAAGAACTGAGTCACTTGGGTTGAAATTGTCTTCGAGCTCATAAACAAAGCATGGTGACGAATGACAGTATGACTGTAGAATTGCCTAGCAAGGGACCACTGGGCAGAATTGGTCTTTTTTTTCCCTCTTTCATATTGATGACTCCAAAATATAAATGTAGAATCCTCTAATGGAATTTACAAATAATAAAAAAAAAAATTAGTGGAATTGCACACATACTTGGGACAAGGCATTTAAATGGACCTAGAGGAGCATGAGATGTTTCCTGAGGGGAAGACAAGATTGCACCAAGAAAATTTAAAAAAAAAATCTATTATTATTTCTGAGAAAAAGTAATCAGAAAAACCTATTCAAAAGCTAGGATACATGTAAACCACAAGAAAGCTTCAGTAACCCATTGGTGCTTATGAATAGTAAAACTGAACATGAAATAATTTTGCCCCCAAATCTAATTCTCCTTGCTTTTCCACTCAGTCACTTAAAAGATTCTTTGTTGCCTGAATGTCCTTTGCTTTCTTCATCTAAACTGTCCTAGATTCCTAACAGTTCATTTATGGTATCTCTTCTGCCCTTGGTTTTTTGTTTGTTTTTTGTTTGTTTGTTTGTTTTTGTTTTTGTTTTGTCAGGCAAAATAATACTTTGGTGTAGGGAATGGCCATCTCTTTCCTACACTCTCTTTCCCCTTTCCTGACCTCTCTTCCTCCCAAACTGTTCCCTTTCAATCAGTCCAATTGGTGCTATCATTTTTTAAAATCTTCTTCACCTCCTACTTCAACCATATTGTTCTCATTTGAACGATTCCCTTCCAACATCCATTGTGGTGAAAGCTCTCTATATAGCTATCATTCTGTTTGTTGTACCTAACTAAGGTAGGTAAAACTACTTTCTTTGCTCCCTTATACAATGTACAGATACCAAAATCTAAACTTTCTTTCAAGCTCCTTTCTTTGTCAACCTAAATTTCCTCTCCTCTTGGGGCTACAAAGCCTCTCTAACTCAGCTCATTAAACCTTTGTTTACGGAGTGGAAATAAAATAATGCTTCTTGCCCTCCCTACTAACTTCTTGCCACCCCCAAGCATTCAAGCCCAGCAGGCCACAATCTTCCTGCATGTGGCTCAGGAACACAAGGTTTGTGAGATGATGTCAATAGTCATTTAGCAGTAGGGGCCCAAACTGCTTTTACTTCTCCGTAATTTCTCTTGCCATTGGTAAGTCTGTGGATCTTAATATCTATCCATAGTGGTGGTGTCCATTCTGGAACTGGGCTGGGGAACAAAGATGAAGCTCGACCTGTTCCTGTTTCTTTGTATAGTACCTTAGTACATTCCTTATGTGCATGACATTGTGAGTCAGAATCCTTTGGAACTTCTGTTATTCGCTAATTGAACTTAATTTTGGCAGCAGGGGAAAGTTTCTCAAAATGAGAGGCTGAGGAAACCAGGTAAACTTCACTTAGGGAGAGGAAACATTTTATCTGTTGACATTGTCATTATTGATTGTTATACATTAGCATTTTTGATTGTAATTTTTGTGATAAATTGATGCAAAGATTGGCTATTTTGTCACTGTTTTGTCAAATGGAGGAAAAAACTACCATTGTCCCACTTAATTACAGTCCTTTTCTAATGTCCTTTTGGGGAGTTGATGTTACCCTTTCAGGCCTCTAAGGTTTTGGAGGTATACTATGGCAATATCATCCTCAATCTGGACAATTTACTATAGATTTACAAAGGAACATAAGTATTTTATATGATGATAAATAAGAATAAAGATATAAGTTGGAGAGAGCATAGAGGTCATATAGGTTTAGCCCACCTCTTCTCTTTAATTATGGGGAAACCGAGACCCAGAAAAGTAAAATGATATACTCAAGGTCACTCAGAGAGATAGTGGAAGAATTAGGATTTAAGTTCATTTTCTAAGGTTCCAGAGCCACCATTCATTTTATTGTACTAGCCAATAAATTAAACGTATCCGAGTTTTACCCAGTCTTCCCATTTAGATCTTAACATGCTAATGTCGATATTAAAGTTTTTGAAAAGAGATACATCATAGAATCATAGAAAAGACCTCAGAGGCCATCTGTCAGCCTCTTTATTTTCTAAATGAGTAAACTGAGCTCCAGAGAAATAAAATGACATAGGATTTTTGGCTGAGAGGGATACCACAGATCATCTAGTCCAGTGAAACAAAGAGAGAAATCCAAGAAGCATCTGATCTCATTGACATATTGCTCAAGAATATTAAGGAAGATTGACTTGGCTACTTAGGGAAGCCCTTATAGTTCATCCCTTTCCAGTCAGGCTGGCAATGAGCTTCTCCAGACTTAGTCTGATTCCTCTGTGAGGGGAATTCAATCCATCTCCAGAATGACACTCATAAGACTTTCTTGCTTGGTACAGCTTAAGAAGAGCATGTGTCCCATTGTGTTCCAGCCTTTAAAAAATGAGGGTCACCCCATAGTGAGAAATTAGGAAAAGGACTTATTAATTCAAAATCAGTGGGTGATTATTACCTGATACTAATTTCTTTCTAATTTCTTACATGTTGATTGTTGTCCTTCTTGAAGAGGAACAAAATAACATCACTGGGTTGGAGTCAAGTTACAGTGTTTACGACAGTGGCTAATATGAATTCAAAATGTTCTGCCACAAGTTGGACACAGATAGTCCCTATGAACATTTGGGAATGGCTTCTCTAACTTTGTGCATCATGTATATGTACAGGTGTATATATGTATTTATTATGTGTTTGTAGTCAGAGACCTCAGTTTAAAAACTAGATGCACTTAAAAACTGGGTGAAAAACATCCCTAGTTTCACTATGGATTCTGAATTTAGGGGTAAGGAATGAGCATTTATTATATGCTTCCTGTATGCCAAACAGTAAGGTAACCATTAGTTGAATTAACTGGAAAAGTTAACTAATTTCTCTGGAGTCATGTAGATATAGCTTGAAGGTTAATTTGGCTCCCATTAAAACAGTCAACCAAACTGGTGACTTCAAAGCTTTATAACTTATGGGAGGAGAAGAAAAAGACAAATTTTGGCAGAAAAGGACAAATCATATCCAAAATAGAGATCTTGGAGTTCAAAATATCTGGACTTGGTTCTTTCCCTACTTTTGATGGATGAAAGAGGAGAGGAAATGCAAAAGTTGCTTGACTCATCTCATTCAGAGAAGACTCTATCCTTTTGAATACTTGCACATACTTGGCTTCTAAGGGTCCTTCCTGAAAGTGTTTGAGATCATCCTTAGGAATTAGGTTTTATTCTTTCAAAGCAATTTTGTCAAATTCTGCCAAGACACCAATGTCGGCACATTGGCATGAATCCAAAGGTGATTAGTGCTGTATCTATTATTTAGCATGGTGGAGTGTGTTTGGGTGGATAAAGGAGAAGCCTATAATTTCAGAGCTGTTAGAGGAACATTTCTGCTAAACCTCTTTTTATCCTGAAAATTGGTGAAAGAATTTCAGCGTTAAAGATTATGTTAGGGCATTGTACAGTAACCGTGTTATAATGCCCCAACAATAGTTATTAAATCTTGATTGTAAGGGATCAAGAGTTCATAAATGTTTCCTCAAAAACATTGATTACCATTTTAAATTGATTTCTTTTGGTATTTAGCTATCATTTTCAACCATTTGATTTTTTTTTAAATGATATCAATGTTGTAGGCAGCTGCTGGCCAAGGGCCATTGAGGAAAAAAAGTTGATTTAAAGTACACAAATACAGACACATCACCACTACTACCTTCACCACTGATACTGCCACTACCACTTGGTATATAAGGGGAAATCTATAAGGGGAAAGATCTGCATTTTCAAAAATGATGATACACTTTTTTTGCCTCCATCTTCAGAAATTGTTATGAAGTAAAAAGAATCTTTTTGTGAGTTTTCCCTCCTTCTCTCCCTCTGTCCCACATATCCTTCCTTTTTTCTCTCTTTTCTTTTTCCTTCCCTTCTTCCTGCCTTCATCTGTTCCTTTAACTTTCTGATATTTTTTTTTGTTTTATATCAGTAATTTATGATTTGACCTTCTAATTCACCCACTCTTTCTTACCCAGAACCACCATCATGTCATTACAAGAGTTGAAACCTTTATTGTAACAACAAAAGAATAGTTAAACTGGAATAACTGGTATATCAACTGGGTCTGACAACATTTACTACCTTCTGCACCTGTATTCTTCAGTTTCTTTGCCAAGAATGTTTCCTTGTTTGTTGTCTGAAGCAAGATTGGCTACTGAAGTCCTTTTAAAAGTTCTTTTCATTACTATCATTTTAGGGATGGTATACATTGTTTTACTGGTCTTGTTTACTGGTTATTTCTATTCTCAGCATCAGTTCATTAAAATATCAGTTATTCTCTAAATTTCTTTTATTTATCATATTGTATTGGTCAATAATATTGGTCAATATATTAAGCCATTTTTACTATATTCTTAATATTTTGGAAGCTGGCTTTCCTGCCTCAGTAAAGTGGGAAACAATAATCATACCATATTTTGTATCATCATGGGTCATGCTCATTAATTGTTTGGAGATTTTGTTTCCCTGGTGAAATCAGGTGGAAAAAACAAACAAACAAACAAATGACTTCCAATCCTCCCTCCCCCAACAGATCAGCTATGTAGACTCTAGCTGACTAAGGCGCTTCTCTTTCTAAAAAGAGCGCTTTACTTAGCCAGTGTAGACATGGCCTGATGAACATTGGAACCACTTCCTTGAAAATTTGAATTTGGAGTTGATCCATTTTTATTTGCTATAATTCACAAATAAAGAGAGGAGATAAAAATGTCTGCTGTTTGGAAACAGATGGGGTGAAATAACTGAAATTGACAGTCATGGGGGAAATGACTTAATTTATCAGGGTCTTGAAAGACAACCACAGGAGCTGTTGCAAAAGTTAATCAAGGGAATATCAAGTCAAAGTTTTAACAGGAGCTTAAATACATTTGGCAGCAAGGTTGTTCTTGGGGGCTTATATCTGTCATGTCTCAGCTCATTGCCTGTCAGAGTGTAACAGTGGCTATGTCATTGTTAACTAAGAGATCAAAAATATTTGGAAAACAACCAGTTCTAAGTTTTCTTTCTAGAGACTTTAGGGGGGACAGTGGAAGAGAATATTTTTTCCTTTGCTCTTTTCCCTTTTCTTTCTCAATGTCCTTAATTCTTTGTTTCTTTGATCCTTCCTCCTTTCTTCAATATTTCCTTTTCTTCCCTCCCTTCTTTCATTCTTTTTGTTCTTCTCTTCTTCCCTGATTCCTTCCCTCTTTTCCTTCCTTCCTTTCCTTCCTCCCTCCCTCCCTCCCTTCCTTCCTTCCTTCCTTCCTTCCTTCCTTCCTTCCTTCCTTCCTTCCTTCCTTCCTTCCTTCCTTCCTTCCTTCCTTCCTTCCTTCCTCTTCTCTCATCTCTTCCTCTCCACCTTATTCTTTCCTTTTTCTCTGCCTTTCCCCTTTATCTCTATCTCATTTTTAATACCATTTTTTTCATTTTGCAGATACTCTGGGCTGATTGAATGATGTCTTGACTCTTCTGTAATGACTTCATTTGAGAACAGAAGGGCTTCAGGGAATACATTCAGCCAAGCCCCCAAAAAGACTGCCCTGGGGTGAAACAAATACCTTTGAGATTTCACTCAGGTATGTAAGGAATATGGGGGACATGACTTGTTAAAGTTTTCACCTCCATGTTTAACAAGGAGAGTGGGCAGGCTACTACAAGTGATTCTTGTCTTTCTGACATTTTTCATACTACACAAAAAGCCTACGCCTCCTGGAATATGACATCTTCTACTAGCTAGCTTTTGGGGATTTCCTACCTTTTCCTCTTCCCAATGCTCATTAATAAGATACTAATATAAAACATGCCATCTTTAGTTTTTTTCCAAAGGAAATTCTTGAATTGTCATTTCAAGAAGATTTCAATTTTATTGATGAAATAAAAAAAAAAAAAATAGAACAAATGAGAGCCATTAAAGTTGGGGAATAACAACTTCAGCACCCAAGATTTTTTTTTGTTGGGCTGTTAATACTATACTGTTAGTCATTCTCATTTTTGGAATGGTTCCCTTTTATAAAGGAAGAAGAATAATGCCATCTCCCATTTATTAAAGTGTTTTATAGAGACAGTGTATGTATCATAATGGGTGAAATACTAGACTGGATGTTAGCAATGCATTCCATCTTAATATAACATTTATTGAGTGCTTAATATGTGCTGGATGCTGGAGATACAAAGGAAGGGAGGCAGGAAGGAAGGGAGGGAGGGAAGGAAAAAAGGAAAGGAGAGAGGGAGAGGGAAAGGAAGGAGGGAAGGAAAGGAAAGGAAGGAAAGAAATCTTTCCCTTCAAAGTTTGCATTCTACTGGTAGCTAAGGGAGTCTACAAAATGCATTTATAAGACTTGGGGTCAAATGCTATCTCTGATATTAATTGTGTGACCCTGGACAAGCTGCTTTACTTTTGAATACCTCAGGTAACTCCCTAGGGCTTATCTGCTCAGCCACTTACTAGCTATATGGCCTTGGATAAAATATTTAACTTCATTGGGCTCCTTTTCTTTATCTCCTAAATGAGGGGTCTTACCAGTTGACCACTGAGATTTCTTTCAGCTCTAAAAGTCTATGCTATGTTATCTATTTCAGTCATAGATAGACTGCCATCTGTTTTGGAGGATACACTTCCCACACCGAGAGTGCTCCCGCATGGATGAAGTCACAGATCTTTCTTATAGTCATATTTACAGCATTTCAAAGTTTACAGTCCTTATCTGTGTTTCACTTGGAGCACATTTGTTCAGCCCTTTCTTTTTTAAAAATACATTTTTATTAATAGCTTTTGTTTTTACACCACCTACATTTCCCAGTATATCTCTCCCTCTTCCCCTCCAAGAGAGCCATCCCTTATAACATGAAATAAAAAAGAGGGGAAAAAAGTTCAGCAAACCTATTGTTCAGTTCTGTCATAAATGAAAGAACTAAGAAAAATATGAGGAGAAATGTTTATTAAAGATCTCTATTTTCCAAAATCAAAATCCACAATTTGAAAAATGCCTCTTTTCTACCAACTCTTTAATTTTAATAGGTGTTGGCTAATCTTCCTCAAAAGTAGAGCAGGACCAAGTGATATGGTGTTAATTCTATTCATATGACAACCAGATTTCTTTTGCTCTTTTCTGTTTCAAAAGGAAGGATGGGTGCTTCACCAGTTTTCTGGAAGAATTTTACTCTCGGCCACAGAGGATTGGATCCCCTAGAGCCACGGAGATTTGGCAGCAAAATTTTGCCACAGGTGAGTAGGGCCATTGATTTTTTTTTCCCTTGTCTGAAACAATGTGATGGGAAGAATGGTAGCTAAATTGAGACTGGAAAGCAGGTTAAATTCAAAGCTTGGCTTTGGGGCTTTTTATAAAATATTGAGTGAGAATAGTTATTTGAAAAAAAATTCAGCATATTGATTTATTTTTCTGAGAGGCTTCTCTTATAGACATTTACTTCTTAATTTCTTGAGCAAGCTTCCAAATATACCAGCAGATACTAACATTAGTTGGCTAATGTTTTTATCATAGCTCCCATGCTTACCTTGTATGCAGTTCATATGTTAAATGAGACTTTTTTTAATGATTTGAAACCTATTGGTGGAAAGTATTAAAATGTCCTTGAGAATTTTGGAGACTAAACATCTTTTTGTTGCATTGTAACTTCTTATCCTTTGGGGAAAAAACATCCTAACTATTCTGCTTACCTTTCTAAGGCACCCAACATTCTAATCTAAATTCTGAAAACCAGTTTTTTTGTTTTGGAATTTTTTTTTTAATGTTTGATGGTATTTTTTTCCTCAAAGTTGAGTAAGTATATGTCTGTCTTTCTCTTTATATATCTTTATATAGTATTATGTACATGCATGTATGTTTTCACATGTCCATATACTTGAACATGTATATATGCTACATGTGTACACACATGTGTGCACATAGTATATATGCATTAATTATGTTGCAATTTTATTTGACTTTTTATTAGGCCTGATTGAGAGAGAGAGAGAGGGAGAAGAAAGAGAGTTCCTCAACAAGAGCATGTAAATCATGTATGAAATCGACTGAAGAACATTTTTGACATCACTTGCCCTATTTGGCTGTTCCTCTTCTCTACCAGGTAAGAGATGTATTTTAATTTGGCTACTTACAGGGAAAAAAAAGACATGACAATGGAGTTTGTTATATAATGTCATTTTTTGTTTTGGTTTGGTTTGGTTTTTTAAAATATGAGGATTGTAAGTATTTCAAATAAGAAACAGCAGTGTCTAAAATATTGGAAATCATGCACAAATCCCACATACCTTGTTCTGCCTTGCACGGAGAGAGTTCCCAGGTAGTTTCACCATTTCATGAGGGGTGGGGGTGAACGCAGATAGCCAGAACTTGTGGTTGTCTCTACACAGCATGGAATGGAATGACAAATTGGTCATTGTATTGGTTCAATCTCAACTCAGATGCTTTACTAATTGTGAGATCCCAAACAAGTCACAACCTCTGAATTGCAGTTTTGCTATCTAAACATACTTATTTTATTGCAGAAAATCAAATAAGACAGGCCAGACCTAATGTAAAAAAAAAAGAAAGAAAAGAAAAAGGAAAAAGAAAAGAACCAGCAAAAATGTGCTAAATCTTTCTTTAGCATAAGATGAGTGGGTTCCAATGCAGTTCCCAGGGACAGGAGGTCAGTTATAAGGAGAAAAGGAACATTAGCTTTATTAGAATATCTAAGAATGTAATGAGCACAAAAGTTTTTGTAAAGCATAGAAATATCTTAATTTTTTCTCATTCTCTCTCTCTTTCTCTCTCTCTCCTTCTCTTTCTCCCTCTCCCTCTCCTTCTCCCTCTCTCTCTTCCTCTCCCTCTCTCTCTTCCCCCCCCCTCCACTTTCTTCCATACCCCATTTTTAAAGTTAGATACTGAATCATTCTTTATCAGCTGTCTTCATTCTCTCTTTTAAAATATCAAACTGCTGAAGGTGCAGATTATTTTGTCAGCTCAGTCCAAGCCTAAAAATTAATCTAGTTATTCTATTACCTCTACCCCAAAGGTCAAATCTTTATCATGGAGTAAGTTGCTTAGAAGATTTTTGCTACTACAGTCATTAAGAGCAGATCAAATGAAAATGTCAAGAGGATTACATTCGGAATTAGGGTACCTAGGTTCAAATATCCCTTCCTACTTTCCCCCAATAGTATCTGTGAAATTTTGGACAAGTCATCTAATCTCTCTGGACCTCAGTTTCCTTATCTGTAAGATGAAGGGGTGAACTACATGATTTCTGACATTTCTTATAGTTCTGTATTTTTGTTCCTATGATCTTAGGTCACTTTGTCTCTCTATGCCTCAGTTTCTCCATCTATAAAATGAGGGAGTAGAACTAATTGATTTCCAAGGGTTCTCTTTATAAAACTATCATTGGAAAATCTTAATATGATCAGGGAAGGCTTCATATTATCCCTTAAGATGTAAAATTTTAGCCTTTATCTGTTTACTGTAGAGGCCTAGGCTATGTATACTTCAGGAAGGTCAGAGGCAGAATGTTTTTAGAAGCTGTTCCCTCATTCATAAATTTCTGGTTGACATTACCACCACCTTGAATTACAGGGGACAGAGAATGCTGGAAGAAATAGTTGTGGAACACGAGTCAGTCAGCCCTTTGATCAACTTTGTGAACAAATGGGCCTTTAAAGTACTAGCAGGAAAATGTATCTCCCATTTTTCTGCAGAGAGGTGGTAGACTATGGGTGCAGAATGAAGCATGCGTTGTCAGACATGGCTAAAGTGTGGCTCTCTTTGGCTTAGCGTAACTTATTGTAAAATAGAGTTGTGTATGTAAAGAGCCATTTGCAAATGACAGTGATATGAAAAAAATGTTACATGAGAAAGAACATTTTAAAAACATTTTTAAAATGTTTTAAAAATGTTTTAAAAATTGGATGACTTGAGGCAGCATAGTGTAGGAAATGGAGTGCTAGACTCAGTATAATCTTAATTCAATCCTGTCTCCAATGCTGACTACCAAATCACATTCTGGGCTTCAGTCTATATAATCTATAAAATGAAAGGTTTATTTAAGTGACTTAAGGGAAGTTCTTTTCAACTTGAAATATTTGATTCTATGAAGTCAAAACTCATGAGAGCACAACACATAGCTTGTTCTACATTTTGTTTTCTTTCCCCTTCCCTGCCTCTCCATTTTTTCCCTCCCCTTCTGTTGTCCTTTTAAAAAAAGCTTCCCAGGTTGGTAGGTTGTACAGTGGTTAGAACACTGAATCTGTAAGATCTGAGTTTAAAAACTAGCCTTAGGAACTTACTAGCTCTGTGATCCTGGACAAATATCTTCACCTTTGTCTACTTCAGTTTTCTTAGCTATAAAATGAGGATCATAATAGCACTTAACTCTCAGGGTTGTTGTAAAAAAAAAAATGAGATAATGTATAACCTTTATTTAGTATAGTGACTGATACATAGTAGGTGTTTAATAAATGATTATGCCCACCATCAATAGTTGGGAGAATATAATTGCATAATTCACAGTCTTCCAGTACTAGAAAAAGAAATTAGTGTCATATTAATTTTGTTTTTACACTTTTTTTTGTAAGGGCTTTGATTAAATTCTTAGATTCCTTCTCCACGCTAATTCTATGAATTTAATTTGTGAATTCCATTTCCTCATTTGTAATATGGGTATTTTGAACTATTTTGAAGTTTCTTCTATCTATGATCTTTTGAATGTATCTTCTAGGGAGAGGTAGAGTGCCAAAGCAGACAGAGTTGACCTCAGGATGAAAAAAACCTGGATTCAAATGTGGCCTCGAACCCAGGTTGACAATGTGACACTAAAAAAGTCCCTGAATTTCTCTGTGCCTTAGACAGTTTTCAAAGGTTCTAAATTGCGATGGGCATAGGTAAATTTTTTTTTTCTCACAAGGAATTCCCTGTGCTAATGAAATACTGTTCTTTCCCCCACTTTCTGATAGGACCCTTATAAAGGTGGATGAACATCCACATGAAAAATTATAGCCCCAATTTTTGAACCAATATATGAGTGAGGAGGAACTCAAGCCATCAAGGATAAGAGTTTCATGAGGGGGGACTCTGGAAATTTATTAAAATAACTATCCTTTGGCATGTAGTCCCTTTTCACCATTTGGTATATTTTCACAACCTGCCATTTTATTTGGTACTTTAAACTTTGCAAGCATTCCTCACCTATTATTATCCCTTTTATAGTTGAAGAAACTGAAAGTTGGGTGTTGTAGCTATCCATGATCATAGAGTTAGAGCCTAAAATAGGATTCCAGCCCAGGATTCCTGGATCCAAGTCTGCCATTTATTCCTCAACTCCATACTGTCTCCCATAATGCAGTATACAGACATTATCCATTTATTTCTCATATTACTTCAATCTATCAATCAATAAAGATTTTTAAAGTGCATACTATGTCATATGTTACTTCTATTGATGCTGCAATTTTCATTTTTCTACTATGACAATTCCCAATGAATTATCTTATATACTATGACAGTTATTGCTATTTATATTTGGTTAAAAGGGCATGGTACTAGGTCATGAATTAGGAAGACCTGAGTTCAACTCCAGCTTCAGATATTTACTAGCTATGTGGCCCTGGGCAAGTCACTTAACCCTATTTGCCTCAGTCTCTTTATCTGTAAAATGAGCTGGAGAAGAAAATGGCAAACCATTCCAGTATATTTTCCAAGTAAACTCACAAAAAAGTAAAGTCACAAAATGTCAGCTGCAACTGAAAAAAAATGACTAAACAATAATATTTTTGGTTGAACATTTGTTGTTGCTTTCTTGTTTTTCCATTTACAAGGAAAGTCCTAAAAAGTTAATACCTATCAGATAATTTATAATTAGTAAAATCCTTGAATCCTGGGGCAGCATCATGCCATATAAATGCTAAATAATCATTCTCCCATTATAAATACATGAGAAGAAGGATATAAACGGTGTTAACTCACTATGGTTTTCTTTGTTTGCTGTCCTGCCATTTTTTTTTTCTGCTTTCTGTCTGAATTCTCTCCTCCCCTTCTGTATCTTTCTTTTTTTTATTGTGTTCCATTTGATAGCTAAAGAGCAGCCTTAGAGCATGAAATCAGCTCAACACCATTTTCTTATTGCCCCTGAGAGTTAAGCACCTCACATTTCAAAAACCCAGCCCATTTCACTCACAGCAGGCATGGCAGGTAAAAACATTTCACTGGAAAAATGCATGATTCCCATTCTTCAGCTCTTTGGTCTAATGTCTAGCATTGGTAGCTGGGCAGGTAGAAGTAGGTCAGGGATGGGGACTGAAGAAAGAAAAGAGTACTGTGCCCCTAATCCAGTGACCATTTACTAGAGACAAATGGCCATCAGCTCTTTATTATTTTGAGTTCTCCATTTTATGGATTATCCAAAATGGATATCATAATAATAGATTTAGAGACTAGAAAAAACATAAAAGTTATATAGTTTAGTCTTCTTTTACAGATTGAGAAATTGAAGTCCCCTTCCTTCCTTCCTCTCTATCTTCTGTTTAAAACAAACCAAAAAAGCCAACAAAAAGAAATTGAGGTCCCCTATCTATCTACCTTCCTTTCTTCCTCCCTCTTTTTCTTTTTCTCTTTCTATCTTCTCTCTCTTTTGAAACAACAAAATAAATGGAGATTCAGGGCAAAAAAGGACTAGATTCGTCTTATAGAAGTGTGATTTGAACTTAGGCCCTCTTCATCTAGATCTACTAGCAACACTTTGTGGAGGTGTGTCCTATCATGGTGTAATTCCAACTATAAAGGAAAATATAAGATTTCAAGTTGAATAATTTGGGGATTAATCACAAATTTTGGATTACCTTTGTGTATTTGCTTCTTTCTCTTGGTACAGATGCTTGAAAATCAGCCATATTCAAACCAATAAGATTTTTTAAAATTACCATTATTATATAATAAAAATAGGTTATGTATACCATCAAGTCAGTTATAAGTGTCACAAAGGGAACTATTATAATTACTTCCTTGATTATTTTGATTTTATCTGACCAGGAACCTGATGTTGAGTAAGACCGACATGGGGAAACCACCGTGTTGTGGGAAATAAAGAAGGGAATTTTACTCTTTGCTCTGACACTCCTACCCAGTGTAAAGTTTCATCCCCAATTTGGCTTCCTCTGTAACCTATTGGAGTGTCATTCCACTTATCCCTTTAGGCTGTAAGGAGATATGTAAAGGAAATGATTTTGATACCAAAATCATTCTTAAGGCTTTCTCCCAACAATATTTATGATATTGAACAAGCTCTTTAATTGACCAACTACTATTTTCATGAGGTTCTACTATACCGAGGGCACCAAGCTGATTGTAAGGAACTTTGATTCTATAGTACTATAGATATGGGTCCCTCCCAAATGGTGCAGATTACAAGTCATGCAGACCTCCTGGGACTAAGTGGGATTCTTTTCTATGTCCTCTGGCAAATTCTCTTCTGGGGAAGAAGGGACACGTAACATCCAGGCGGTCTTCCTTTAGATCTCTTGGCATGACATGGGTACCAACTGAGCACACCGACTGTGGTCCATCTGGAAAGATTAATTAGTAGTATGCATTTTTAGAGAAGAAAATTAAGGCATTGCAAAGCTAGGAGATCAGCCCAGGCTAATAACAAAAATCCCACAGCAGACTAGTTTAAAAAGAACTAAAACCCTCTCCTGAGACATAATTTAAATCTGCCATCAGCTTGAGTACAGATGTGCTGGAAGAGAGATGACAAAAGCTTCCCAGATCATCTCAAGTTCAGGCCTCTGGGGGAATAACCCACGGGTGTCATCTTACCTTAGAGCATAATCTTTCTGGTTGTTTATTTTATTATGTAGATAAATTAACCAGACTACCAGCGTTGCTCATCTTATTGGATTGGGAGGGAGCAGGTGGACAGGGCAGTGAATTTCAGCAGGAAAAAAGGGTGTGTTTACTCAAAAAGGAATGAAGCTCACTCACTGATGTCTCAGCTGCCATCATTTCCAGTATATGAACTCCCTGACTTGTTCTTTCTCTGATATTCCACAAAAATATGGCCTTTTCTGAGTAGAGATAGTCAATTTGACCTCAACACTGCACTGGTTTTATATTTACAAATGGTTATGGAGGAAAGAATCCATTGCTCTAATTTATTTTCTCAAGAAAGGAATACAAAGGAAACCTTTGAAAATGCACTTTTGTGTCATAAAAACAAATTTTATACTATTTTGTCTTTATTTTTATTTGTTCTCTTTTTATTGTTTTCTATATGCATGTGTATATATAGAGTTTCCCAAAAGTCTTTGCACTGTTTTAATCTTTAATAGAGTCATATATTTACAATGAGTGTCATATTTTTAAACTTTATTAAATGAATTATCCCTTTGGACCATAAGGAAAACATCATCTCAAAAATACCATCAGAGAGGGTTAGAGACCAATGAAGCAGAGACCAATGTTAAATTGATTAAACTGATACAACAAAATGAGAGAGAACAGATTATTTGTCATCACATTCAGGTTGAACAGCAGTTATGATAGCAAGAATAATAAAAGTAAATTAATCAACAGGCATTTATTAAGGGCTTACTATATGTCAAGTTCTCTGCTAGGCTCTGGGGATATTTTGGGAAAAGGAAGACAAAAGACTCATCAAAGAGGTAATATATAAGTTGGCTTTATAAAAGAAATGAAATTTAAATAGAGGAAAAAAAGAGAAGGTTCTTTCTTCAAGCAGGGAAAAAGCAGAGAGGCCAGTTTGAATACAAAGCCTTCCATTTGATTTCTTCAGATTACCATTTTCTCATCATAAAATCAGGGGTTTGGATTAGATGGTCCCTAAAGTAGTTCTAGCTTTGCATCTATGATTATATAATTTCTATTTATAAATGGGGAGGTTGAATTCTAAGGTCCCTTCCTGAACTAATGTGCCAGGAATGCAAATTCAATTCAAATTAATTTAATAATGATTTATTAAGTGCCTCCTATGTTTAAGGCACATTTCTAGAGATAATAAAAATTATTCAACCCCTGCCCTCAAGGAGTTTACATTCCACTGGGGAAAGATACAGCATACATACAGGCAAATTCATACAAAATATGTTTCCCTAAGAAACAGGTCCATGCTTGCAAATATCAGAGTATAACAGGTAATTTGAAAAGGTAGTGTTGGGGAAGGCTGAATTTCATCCTAAAATAAGGTAAGAATTCTGGAAGGTGTTTTAAGGAGAAGCAAATGGTTGAATTTTTAACTTTTATCTAAAGAGAGTTTTTTTTTCATATTCCTCATTTTAATGAAGGAGGAAATGAGGAAATGACTGAAAAGATAGCAAGTGGAAGAGAATCCTTCAAAAACAATGTGCAGAATGTTGATTTTTGACTTAGCAAGGGAAAGGGGAAATGAACCCAAGAGACTTCCTTCTTTCCTTCCTTCCTTCTTTCCTTCCTTCCTTCTTTCCTTCCTTCCTACCTTCCTTCCTACCTTCCTACGTTTCTACCTTCCTACCTTCCCTCTTTATCTTCCTTTCTTCCTTCTTCTCTTCTTTTTTTTCTCTTCCTCCTTTTCCTTATCCTTCCCATATAGCAGCTCTGTAAACTAAGGCATATCATGTAACTTTTTAATGCCCCAAGGAACCTTCTAAGTCTAGGTTACTGAGGATAAAAGATTGCCCAGAAATTGGAAATAATGATGAACTTCTAGTTACAGGGCCTGAGTTTGTATATTCTGATGCTTATTACCTGAATGATTCTGGGCAACTAAGCTAACTACTCTCTTCCTCAGTTTCTTCATCTGTAAAATAATGTCAGAGTAATTGGCCCCTTTGGTTTCTCACAGCTCTAAATCTATGATTTGCATTACCAACAGAAAAACTTTGTAGGGTTTCTTTTTATGGAATGAGGAAAGAAAAAAATTCCTACAATAATAGTATTTGCTAAACTAAGGAACGGATGTTTGTTTGCATACTCCCTTAGATAACTGTTATCTTTGATTTCAGATTTCAGTTTATTTCTAGGCAGCCAGCTATTGGAACAAGAAATATTAGCTATTTATTTATGTCTCTTGCTATCCTGAGGTTTATTTCTCCAAATATAAATCTGAAAGGCATCTCCTTGACTTACATGGAGTGACTGAAGAAGGCCATGATAAATGACTTGATAGAAGGTGGATTATCTGGCTGAAAGCTTTGGTCACCCCTGTTAAGAACTCATCTTATTTTAATCTTCATGGTACGTTCAAATTCATTTCACGTTTTTTTCCCCTTCCCTTTCTGTAATGGCTTAGGGGGAGAGTTTAATTGGAAAATACCCAGTTCCTTTTCTCTCTCAGGAGTTTACACTTTAAAATAGTTGAAATTTAGTTATTAGTAAAGTGCAAATTGTCTTGAGAATGGTGAGAGAAGCAATGTGACAATTTCCCTTAAGGCTTGGATAGACCCATTAGGAAAAGTATTAATACTTAATAGCTACTATTATTATGTTCTCATCATCAAAACTACATGGGGAAAAAAAAGGTACTGTATTAGAATTCTTAAGTAATCAATGTTGACTTAAATAGCCCCTTAAATAGCCAACTGCCTGAGAAGACTTTGGTCCTTGGGCAAACTTCAAACAAGAATAGACAGAAACTTATTAAGATCTTATCAGGATTCTCCATCAAGCTTGTCAATCCACAGATCTGACAACTAAGTTTGCTAGGAGTGATAACTGTGATAGCACTTTGTCTTTTTGGGTACTGAATGTTCCAAGCTTCCCTCTATGAATTACAAATAGTTGCTTTCTTACAGACTACAAATATAAATGTTGACAGTATCATCACCATTAAACTTTGACATTTTTAGACACCATCCACTAAAAATATATGTATTTACAGGTAACATAAAAGATATTCATAAGGAGAAAGCTACATAATGAGGGTACATTTTTTCTTTAGAGTTTTCATTTTTGTTTCTTTTTCTTTTTTTAAGTTCATTCTCTTTATCTTTTTCTCTCTCTCCCCCACCCTCACAAA
This sequence comes from Sminthopsis crassicaudata, assembly GCF_048593235.1. Taxonomy (NCBI): domain Eukaryota; kingdom Metazoa; phylum Chordata; class Mammalia; order Dasyuromorphia; family Dasyuridae; genus Sminthopsis; species Sminthopsis crassicaudata. The sequence continues at coordinate 284,418,417 of NC_133621.1, forward strand.
ATATGAAGAAATTCTTTGAGACTGACACAATAGCCTTTCTAGTGGAACAAGGTGGGCCTTCTTACCTTTTGAAATTTCAGTAATAAATTCAAAGTGATTCCCTTCAAATAGTGATGTGTTGAAAAATAGCCCTGGCCTACTCTGTTGTTTTTTATTCCTCATTCAAATCTTGCAAGGTGTAGGCAGAGATATGTTAATTTATTCCAAAGGAGCTCTAAGAAAAGACAAATATTTGGACATGGATCAGTTCCTCCCCTTTCTTGGATTCATCCTGGTATGAGAGAGCATCAAATGTAGAAAATATAAAACCATTGGTTCCATTGACTTGGGTTTATGTAATAAAAAATCTGATGAGTTCCTAAATCGTTCATTCTTTCCATAGAAATTTATCTAAGAAACCACATTCTCATTTCTCTACTTGTTTACTTTTTAACTGCATTAGTCCTTTAATTGCTTGGGTTATCACTTGCATTCTGGTTTAGGAGAAGATAATAAAGATAAGCCTTGGGGAGGGAAGAATTACAAATCCCTTTATGAGGACTCCATTGAAAGAACCCAACTGCTCCTCAATTTTCCCTAGTCTGTTGAAATAACAGTCTATATCCTAAGCATGGTACATGGCACCAAGTAGGTATTTAATAAATATATTTCATTGATTTTAATAATTATTATTACTCATATTTTTATAATGCTTTAAGGTTAGAAGTATACCTGAGATGCATTTTTTCTTCTGATCTCTATGGTAATCCTATAGATAGGAAACTGAAGCTCTGAGGGATTAAGAAACTTGTTCAGGAACTATAATTAATTAATGAGAGTTTATTAATATTATTATGTGCTGGGCATTCCGTGCTGATGATGCCAAGAAAGTATCTGAAATGGGATTCTAACCTAATTCTTTCTCATTCCAAGTCTAACATCTTTCTGTAAGGTCATACAATTTAAGTCATATCCTTCAATTGTATATCTATTTGAAGGCTTGCTTGATTGATTGAAAGATCAATTTCTATTAATTGCCATTATAAACATATAATTTCAATTTTGACATTGTTTTTATCCATCGGACAATAAAATAATAGATTGGATGTAATCTAAAGGGCTGGTAATCTAATTGGTTGTATGGTGTTGACCAATTTCGGGGATCTCTTTTTGTATCTATGGCTTGTATAGTGAACACAGGCAACTTTCACTCTCTTACTGTCCTCAGGGTCCATGCTGAGTCCATTTAACAAAGTCTTTTGGTATTCTCCTGAATTTGGATGAGATCCAAGATGGATGTAATGTTAATGTTAAAATTCACTCTTTCGTGAAGTTCCAGGCAAACACTATTTACTTATCTGAAGTAGGTCGGTCGCAGTGCTGTACAGGTAGAGGAGATAGTGGATAGAGGACCACCTTTGATCTCTTTGAAGTTTATTGCTGACACAAGCTAGCAGAGACCAGGGCTACCACTCAGGATGAAGGACTTAGTTACTCTCTGTTAATTCAGTTGCACATTTAGTTATTTCTTTTGGTCCAGTGATCTCACAAGGAGAGATGGCTTGTGGTTTTAGCCATAAATTGAAAGGGCAGGAACATTCTGTACTTTTCGTCAAGAGAAGCTCTCCCTCAGAGTATCAGTTGATACTGCGTCGTATTTGTGAAAAGCAGGGGAAGACAGATAGAGAGAGAAAAGATGAAATGGGACAGTGGGACCTTAGCTGCACGATGGCAGAAAGAACAAGGAATTTAAGGTAGTTCAAAATCTGGCTTTGTCACTTATGAACTGTCTTACTCACATTAAATCTATTTCTTCATCTTTAGAATGGTGATGATAATACTTGAACAATCTATAGATTGTTGTAAAGAACCCAGATAACTATATAACTGTCAGCTATTATTCCATCGGAGAGGTAGCAGTTTAATGGGTGGAATTTCTGGACCTAGATGCAGGAAGAACTGGGTTCAATTTATAATGACATACCTACTTACTGGTTTTGTGATCTTGGGCAAGGGACTTTATCTCTTTAACCTTCCATTTTGTCATTTCTAAAACAGGGCTGATAATAGTGGTAGTGACTAACTCTCATGCTTGTAAAGTTCAGATGAACTACTGAATTCTTTTTGAACTCTTGAAGAGTGAGATAAACTATTATTCTTGAGCCAGTTGTAGAAGAGAAAGTGTGATCCATCAATCTAGCATGTTCAAAGTCTTAGCTCACAAAATGTTAAAGTGCAAGATGTCTTAGAGACTTTCTGGTTAACTTTACAGAAAAACATCAGAGGTTTATATGATCATTTTTGGAGAACTAAAAACAGATGTTAGAATCTATCCAATCCAACTCTCTGCTTTACAGATAAGGAAACTGAGGCTGAGAGTGAGTGACTTTCCCAGAATCACAAAATAAATAAATATCTCAAGTGGGATTTATACTAAGGATTTTAAATATGACTTAACCACCTCGGATACCCATATAGTAGCTGGCAGAGATAAAACTTCAAGCAAGATCCTTCTATTCATAACCTAAGAATAATCCAAACATCACATTCTACTGATCAATGTGTTTTGAACCCTCAGTGTGAATTGGAAAGACCCTCATCTTTTTCATTTATCAATTTGATAGCATTAAATTATTCTCTTATTTTTGGCATGTAACTTTATAAATTGAGTACTAAACTCTTTATAAAATATAATTCACTATATAATTATGTAATTTTAAATAAATAATTATAATAACTAAACTTATATAAATTATTTTAACATGTAATTTCACTATTACTAATGAGAAAGTAACTTTTCAAAGAAATGAAACAGGTGGATATATAAGCAGTGTAGTAGATTTCTTGATTTATTTCTGGATTTATTCCTTTTGTCTTTGGTTAAAATACCAGAAATAGGCCCAAAGATCTTTTTAGAGTTTGGAAGTAATTACTTCTAGAAATACCAGATAATTATATCAAAAGTCAGATCTAAGCTTTTAGCAAAGAAAGCAATTCAGTTCGGAAACAACTGTTAAAGACCTATTCTATACTGGACACTATACTAGATAACTTCAGATTAAAAAATAAATAAATAAAAGAGGTAGTTCTGCCTACAAGAAGGTTAAATAGAGAGCATTTCAATCAACAAACACTTAGTAAGTATCTATCTATGGGTACCAGGGACTATGCTAGAAACTGGGTATATCAAGACAAAAAATGAAATGTTCCCTCTCCACAACTTTAAAATTCTATAATTGTAAAAGAGACTTCTTGAGCTTTTAATCAAGAAAAATTCATTCATTCAAGGGGAGCAACTGGGATATGTATGAGGATCAGCTAAAGCAAGAATTTTTTAACGTGTGTTTATGTGTATGTTTTAGACCTCATTGTCTATCTGATGAAGCGTTTGAATCTCTTTCTCAAAGCCATGTTTTTAAAATTAAGTGAAATTTTAAAAAAACTTATAATTAGAAAGGAAATTAATATTATTGAAATGTGGCTATCCAAATATATGTAAGAAAGAAAGAAAGAAAGAAAGAAAGAAAGAAAGAAAGAAAGAAAGAAAGAAAGAAAGAAAGAAAGAAAGAAAGAAAGAAAGAAAGAAAGAAAGAAAGAAAGAAAGAAAGAAAGAAGCCCTAGACTAAGAACTTCTGGACTAAAGAAAGTGGGGGTTTTTAACTTGGAAAAGAAATGCTGTAACAACTCTCTCTCCAAGGACTTCAGAAAACCAGTCTACTAGAAGGCAGAGGTATTGAAGATAGAGTAGATTCATTCTTTTGTGCCCCTTGAAGATAGAAGTGGCATCTATGGGTAGAAAGTACAAAGTGGTGAATTTAGGCTTGAAAAGGACAAAATTCTAAAGTTGTAGCTTCCCAGAAGTGCAATGGGCTGATTTGGAAGGATTTTTGAATTTCCCTTCATTGGGGATCTGCAAGTAAAGCACATGAGCTCTATTCTCTCTCCTCTTCCCCTCTTCCTCTTCCTCTCTTTCCCTCGCTCCCTCTTCTCTCTCCTCTCCTCTCCTGTTTCTTAATTTCTTTCTCCCCCTATCTTCCCTTCTCTTCCTCTCCCTCTCCTTCCCTTTCCCCTTCTCTTCCGCTTCCTCTTCCTCTTCCCCTTCCCCCTTCTGTTCCTTTCCCTTTCTTTTCTTCCTTCCCTTCCTTTCTGTCTCTGTCTCTCTCTCTCCTCTGAGAGAGAGAATAAGTTAGATTTGGATGGTCTTCAATGTTTTTTTCCAATCATAAGCTCACAGATTATGCCAGATATCTCAGCAAATCTGATGTAAAATAAATAAAATAATAAACAAAAAAGAGGTATTTTGTACATCATGTTTTTATTTTTAAAAGCAAATATAAGTAATTAATTTAAAATAAGATTATGTTCACTTTTCAAAAGCACTTACCTTAGTGTATACCCTAATGAAATGAGCTGTACACACCCAGATCACAAAGTCTGTGATCTGGTGATTTGACAAATATTTATGAAATGTCTGCTATGTACTAGGCACTGAAGATAAAAAGGCAAAAATAAAATCATCTGCCCTCAAGAGTCATATTCTATAGGGGAGGGAGAAGAGGAAGAAAGTGAAAATATTTAAATGTTATTGTTGTCAACTATTTCAATAGTGTCCAACTGTTCATGACCTTATTTGGAGGTTTTCTTGGCAAAGATACTAGAGTGGTTTGCTATCCAGCTCATTTTACAGCTGAGGAAACTAAGGCAGAGTTGAATGACTTGGCCAGAGTCACACAGCTAGCAAGAGTTTGAGGCCAGTTTGAAACTTAGGTCTTCCTGACTGCCATGTAAGTCACTATAAGGAGAACCCTGATACTATAATAGTTTGTATACCTCTAAAGTTCTCTCACTTCTCTCTCTAAGGCTCCTTATGGTCTTGTGAGTATTATTAAACCTGCTGCTGTGGCTGGTGAATAATAAAAGGAAAAATTAATCCTTCCCAAGGGTTGGCTTAAGTGGTAATCAGTGAGAAACTCTATCATGATTTCGTCAAGAATTCTTTCTCTGTGCACGGATTTTTGTTTTTGTTTACTGGAGTGATGACCCTTGAGAATTGGCCTGTCTCCATCCATTTTTCTTTCTAGCATTAGAAATGACAGGTTATTCTAATGCCCAAATATTAATTTCTGTGGCCTATCCCTATATTTCATCTGCCAACTCACTGTGCGTTTTCAGGATTTCCATTATTTTGTGCCGAACCACTGGCAAGCTAAATTTCTCTAACGGGCTTCGATTCATTGCATTAAATGCCTGTACAGCCCTGGAAGATTTATTGATTTTTTTTTCCTTAGCCAAGTGACAAATACTATTTTTGAGATTATAATAGAGATTGATTACGATTTTGTGGAACGCAAAGAGAGCTGATCTCGCTAAGACAACCTTGGGGCATACAAAAATGGGTGGAAGAAAAAAAAGAGGAAAATCATTGAGTTAATAAAGTAGCTAATTAATTCATTTCCTTCTGATGAAGTTGAGAAGTATTTTTCTGGTTGATGAAAGCTACAGTATAGTCTTGGTTGCCATTTACAGTGAAAGTGAATTTAAATACTTGGAGAGGATATGTTGGCTTTATGGAACTTAATAAAATGAAACTATCCAAATAGCAAAACCCCAAATAAGAGATGTCATCCAAGTATATACCAGGACATCTCAGAGCAGCATTTTTGGTGAAAAAAAATTTTTTTTAATTAAATCAGGACAGAGGATCAAGATGATGATAGATTGAAATCAAATTCAAAATGTTAAGTAGTCTAGGGGGAGCCTTGTACTTTTGTACTTGTTGTATTAATTGATTCACATATAGGATAAAAATAAATGGAATTGGTTTCTTTGTCTTTCTGTTTTCATTCTTCCCTGACAGTTACTTTCATTAATAAGATTTATCATTATACCCAACATTAATGTGTTGTATATCATTTGAGTCACTTGCTAGTAGCTTTGAGCCCAGGGAAATGGAGAACTCTTTAGTGGGCTTTTAAGTATATAAAGATTGAATGGGGAGGATCCTTGAGCCTAAGACAAAAGAAAGGTAAATTGAAATTTAAAACATCTCAACAACTGTACTATGTAAAAAAGGTAGTATAGGCAAGGTACATATTTTCTCTGAATTAAATGAATTCAGCTCAGTTCAGCAAGCATTTATTAAATTCTTACTGTGGAGGCATATAGGACTCGGAATACAAAGCTGAAAGTGAAGCAATCTCTGCCTTCAAGAACCTTACATTCTACTAGAACAGAGGAATCTCTTAACCTAGAGTCTAGTGATAGCTTCCCCTCCCACAAGCAACCTGTGAATAGTTAAAATTTTCAGGAAGGGGAGGGTTGCAAATTTAGATGGGGGAAAATGGATCGTTATTTAAATATAATGTCTCTTTTTAATCATATGAATTTTGTTTCATCCATCTTTCAAAAAAAAAAAAAGTTATTCCAAAGCACTATAGTGGATAGATTGCTTTCCATGAAGTCAGGAAATCCTTAGCTCAAATCGACTTTCAGATATTTTCTAGCTGTGTGACCCTGGGCAAGTCACTTAGCCCTGTTTGCCTTAGTTTTCTCATTTATAAAATAAGCTGGAGAAGGAAATAGCCAAGTAATGCAGCATCTTTGCCAAGAAAACCTCAAATAGCATCACCAAGAGTTGGATGTGATTAATACATCTCATACATCTACAGGGATAGGGAGCAGACATGCATGTAATTTCATATATACGGGAGCTCCCAGATAAGGAAACTCTTTCTACCAATGCAGGTTGATACCTTCTCTGTAACTTATAGTCTCAGAGAATTCCCAAGATTGGGAGTGTCAAATTCACACAGAAACATACATTAGGCTCCTTGCAGGCTGCATTTTGGCTTGACTTTAAAATGCATTATTTTTGTGTATTATTTCTTTATATACGTTGGCAAACATTTTAATCCAGTTCAGGCTGTACTTGGGAGTGTTTTGGTTCATGTGTTCGATGCCTTTTGGCCTTGGATCATTGGATGGTTAAATGACTTGGTCAGTGTTACATAGACATTGTGTGTCCAAGATAAAACTTGAGCATACGTCAACTTTGCTTTAAGTTTTGCCTTGGAAGGAGAGGGGGGGGAATGGAAAGAGGAAGAGGAAAAGGAAGGAAGGGGGAGAAATTATTATATTATTTTCTTCCATAAATAGCGCTCTCTCTGGGTGTGTAGGTGAATTATAGGAAAAGAGGTAGAGAAACAGATTGGTAAATTGATAGAAAGATAAGTAGAAATTTAAAAAAAATAAATAGGACAAGAGAAAGAGAGAAGTAGGAGACAAAAGACAGAGAGATAGAGATAGAAAATAAGTTGATAGATAAATGAATTCAATGAATTTTTCCAGATGTTAGGTGTTAGATCTGGAAAAATTCATTTAATCCTGATATTCTTCATTAAGTATATCATTTAAGTATATCTCAGGGACAGAAAATGCTATGTCAGAGAAGAAGGATGAGGTTCTAGAGAGAACCGAATTCTTGCTTAGAACCTATTTGTTTTCACAGATGGGTGAAGGGTCTCTGCCTCTTAGGATTAAGAGTACATAAATTATAATATATATGTATATAATATAAATTTATTTATATATAATTTATGTAATAGAAATTATTATATATAATAACATATATCTATATAATTATATATTTGTATAATACATATTTAATACTAATTTATTTAAATTTTTTATATAAAATAGCCCTGATAAGAACAACTTTATACATGTGTATATATGTGTATATTCTAAAGTGAGTTGGCTGATTTCCAAACGTCTCCTCTGGATCTTCCCCCAGCATCCTTATTGTTTTTTTTTTTTTTTTTTTTTTTTTTTTTTTCAGATGGGCATAGGTAGCTTAAATCATGTTACTGAGATCTTATAAGTAATAAGCTTCAGAAAAGGAATTTGAACACAGGTCCCATGGCTCTAGAATCAACGTGCTTTCCAACACCACAAACTATAAAGTGCTATTTTTAATTCTCTGTGGTCATTGAGCTTGGACTTCGTATGTTTGCAAATGCTTACTTTCTTTGCTTTCACTGAACCGCAGGGTTTTGAAATTCTTGTTTTCTAGTTGTTTCTATTGTGTTATATTCTTTGTGACCCATTTGAGATTTTCTTGGCAATTGCTGTGGTTTGCCATTTCTTTCTCCAGCTCATTTTATAGATGAGGAAATTGAGGCAAATAGATGAACCGACTTGGTCAGGGTTACACTAAGCTTCTAAGATTTGAACTCAAGGCTCCCTTACTCCAGTTGGGATGCTCTATATATCACACCATTTGCTTGCTCCATATGATTCTGGGCGATTCATTTGATCTCTTGGGACTATAGGAAATTCCTAACTATAGAAGGTATTGGGCTGAACTGATAAAGAAAAGTTCCTCATCTGGCAATTCCCTATATTAAAGTAATCACAGGTCCCAATCTCCCTTTGGTTTGGTTAAATGACAACGTTGCTATGAATCAGATTTCAATAACTGATCTGCGATTGACCTGGGTAATTTTAAAGCTATTTTTACACACTACAGAGTCTGAGAAGTAATGAAAAGGAAAGTCACATTCTTTCCCTCCATTTTCAGATGCTGTATTATTTCATCAATCATTTAGCTTCGTAGAAAGTCCAAGATCTCCCATTTTTTCTATTACAGGAATAAATGTTCATTAAAAATGTATTTGTTCAAATTACCCATTCCTATAGAATCTATAAGAAATTTGTAGTTTTATGTTTATATTTTATAATATAAAACTAACAGTCCTTTCTCTTTTTATCATGACATTTTTTTATTTTTAATTTTTTTATCATGACTTCTAAAAATATTTTGATATCTTCCTTGGAATCAATTAATCAATAATTATTTATTAAGTATCTGTTAAGTACCTGGTGCTGTGCTAAACACTGGGAAAGTAGAAGTAAAAATAAAATGGTTGCTGTCTTTAAGGACCTTAAATACAATCTGGATTCTGAAAAGCCCCATTTTCTGCTATAACAAAGAGTGTAAGATTCAAAATGGCCAACAAATATAGTCTTCCTTTCGTAATTCTTAGACTTACTTCCTTTGGGAACTATTGAGGTGCTTTAGGGGAGAAATTTTTAAAATTTCTTTGTTATAAATATTTAAAGCACTCTCCACTTGGTAGGACTTGCATACCTAAGGTATTATCTTAAGTGCTTTGTTTCTAGATGATTTCAACATTTTTATAGTCATTTCAGATACCTCACTTTTACCAGTCTCTACTGAATAAACCCAACACCATAACTGATGTTAGCCAATTTAAATTAAACAGACAGAAATATAGTATATCAAGTGATTTTGTTTTAAAGCACTATGAATATAACGTCAACTCAACTCGACTCTAAACTTAGCCATTCTTAGAATATGTACAGTATTTCCCCCAGACTTGTGACTTTATTGATATAATGGATGAAAGAAGTCATTTTACTATACATATCCACCATGCCCTAGAATATATAATAAATAACAAAAAAATTACACGTAATTAAAAATATATTAAAAATAAAATAAATGAAGAAAATGAGAATAATGTATAGTTAACTGATTATAGTTAACTGATTCTAAGAGGAATCAGTGTTCAAGTTAGTTCTGCCTCTGCTAGAAATGAACTATGTGACCTTGAAGTCAGTTAATCCCAACAACTCTGAAAACCATAATTTTCAAGCCAATGGAAGTAATATTCATGATAGGAGTTCCCTAAACGTGAAGTTATATATGAAATCTATTGAGCCAACTAATGGGAAAACCTTCTTTACCAATGCCAATCAGCAGCTGTTTTCAATGTATAGTTTTAGAGAGTTCTCTGAGGTACTGAGTGATTCAATAATTGCCGGCAGCTATATAACCAGTTGGTGTCAGAAGTAGGATGTGCCTTTTTCTTCCCTCCTCAGATCTTCTCGGAGAGAGAGAGATAATATTTTCCCTTCTTCCTAATCCTTCCCTATTCTATTTTCTTCCACTACCTTTCTCTTCCCCCCCCCTTCACTTATTCTCTCTCCCTCCTTTTCTTTTTCCTTCCCTTAGCTCCCTCCTTCTCTCCTTATCCCTGCCCCCATATAAAGAGCTCTCTCTCCCTCTCACCCTCCTTGTCTCTCTTTATCTCTCCCTCTCCTTTCCCTCTTCCTTTGCCTCCATCCCTCTTTGTCTCTGTCTCTCTTTCTTTGTCTCTCTGTCTCTCTTTGTCACTCTTCCTCCCTCCCTTCTTCCCTTATCATCTCCCTCTCTCTCTCTCCCCCCCATCTCTGTCTCTCTGATTCCTCTTTCTCCCTTCCCTTTTTCTCCCTATCTTTTTCCCTCCCTCCCTTTCTTTGTTTCTGTCTCTTTCTCCTTCCCCCCTCTGTTCTCATAACTCTCCTTTCTCCCTCCCTCCCTCTCTGTCTCTCTCTCCATCACTCCCTCCTTCCCCCTTTTCCCATCTTTCTCTCACTTTCCTTCCTTCCCTCACTCATTCTCTCTCCCTTCCTTCCTCCCTTTGCTCTTTTCCTCCATCTCTTCTTTTCCCTGCCTCCTCTATAAATAGCAATTTATATATACATAGATTTCTTTCTCCTTCCATCTCTCTCTTTCCTACTCTCTCTTTTTTTTTATTAAGTTAAAAGACAACACTTAATAGGAAAATACACTATTCCTATAAATTAGCATTCTTATTTTTAGTTGCAACAAACTTATGAAAAACAAAAATGTTTTCATTTCAGAGAAATCATATTGTCTACCCCACTATTAAGGATAGATATTGAGGGAGTTGGTATCCTTAGTGGAGTCTGCTTAAGTCTTTGTTGTGGAGTTATTTAAGTCTTTGTGGTCCCTCCTTCCTGATGAATAATCTGAGAGCTGCTATCTACAGGCAGTAGGTAACAGGGAAATCAATGACATAAGGCCTCCATAGATCCTGGAAGAGATTAAAGTGCCATCTAAAATAAGAATAAAAGATGTGCTTGTAAACAATACTTTTGAACCAAACACATTAGCAAAATGTAAATAAAATCAAAACAAACAAAACCCCAAACCCATAACTTGCTAGACTAAATAATCGAACACTGCTTTGAAGTTACAAAGTTGTCAGCTGTCATTACCTAATGAGTGGAAGTTGTTGGAGTTTTGACATATGGAGAATTAAGGGAAGATTGTGATTAAGGACCTCGGAAATTGAGGAAAATTGTGATGGTGGTGATGGCTATTAGGCATGAGAGTAATTGGTTACCTCATGCTATAAACAGAAATGTTATGTATTTCAGTCTGTTTCCAGCCTTTCTTTTTAGCCCTTCCATCCTATTTCTCCGTTCTCTACATTGTTCATTTCAGACAAACTATATTTTTCATTATCTTCTTTAAGCAAAAAAAAAAAAAAAAAAAAAAAAGGAGGGAAAGAAAGTATTAAAAGAAAGAAAGGAAGGATGAAAAGGAAAAGATGGAAGGATAGATAGCTGGATTTGGAATTATAGGACTTTGCTTCAAATTCCAGTTCGGTCACTTATGTACCTGTGTGAGCTCATCTCTCTGAAACTTGTGAGGGATAAAGAGTACCTTCAAGCTCTAAGTTTATGATTAATCAATCTACAAGCATTTATTGAGCATCTACTGTGTATTAGACATTGGATTCATCAAACTAAAAATCAGAAACCCATTGTCTTCTTTCAGTTCAATTCGACATTCATTAAGTGCTTACCATGTGCCAGGTGCTGTACTGGATCAATGAGATGCAAAGGCAAAAATGAAAGCATTCCTGCTGTTGAAAGTGAAAAACACTCTCACAACATCACTTTACTCTCTTTTTTCCCCATGTGGGATACTCTAATCTTTTCTGAGGATTCATTCAAAACATCTTAATTCTTCAAAGGCCAACTCAAATTTCAACTTGAAGTCATCCTGGGTGACCTTGACTCTAATATCTCTTCTTCAGATCCTTGTATCACTTTTCTTCAGTAACATCCATTTGGCAGTCACTGCCTGGTATTGTTACTTGTTTGTTTTTTCACATTGATTTTGTTTTCCTTATTAAGAGATAAGACTCCTGAGGGACCTTTGCATTATTTCCACCTCTTTCCAACTACCTCAGTGCCTATAATCCTGCATGGAATCAGAATAAGAACAAAGACTAGAACTGTGATTTCATTGATATAAAGAATTCCCAGGCAAGGAAATTCCTTTACCAAAACAAATCTGAACATTCTCTACCTATTAAAGTACATTTGGATGCAAGCTTCTTTTCAACAAGAACAGTTTCAATAATTGTATTTTTATCTGCAGAATTTAGTACATAATAAATGCTTTATACATGCTTGAAAATTGATTGATTAAGAATACCTTTAATCCAAAGAGGTTAAGTGATATTTAGGACCACATGATATCCAACCCAATACTCTAATCTAATCCAATCCAATATACATTTATTAAGGGCTTACAATTAACAAAATACTGTGCTGAGAAGTTGTTCTTCAGTCATATTTTTTTCCAGTCATGTCTGACTTCAAGATGCTATGTGGAGTTTTTTTGGCAAAGATAGTAAAATGGTTTGCTATTTCCTTCTCCAGCTGGGTTTATAGAGGAGGTAACTGAGATAAATATGGGGAAGTGACTTGCCCAGGGTTATATAGCTAATAAGCATCTGAATTCAGATTTGAACTCAAGAAGATGAGTCATCCTGCTTCCAGGTATGGTTCTCTGTGCACTGTAGTCCCCTCCTTCTCTCCTCCCCCCCGCCCCTCCCCATGAAAGGTTAGGGATACAATAGATTTAATAGTCCCTGCCCTCAAGCAGTTTACCTTCAAATGGGAAGAGACAAAAGGAGTCCGGAAAGAGTGGCAGATGGGATAGGATGGGGAAGACACCAGATGTGGAAGAATCCTGTTCCATGGTGTTGAAACCAGACAGATTAGCAGATGCAAAGTAGACCCAAACTTCTTTATTCCTTATATTTATAGGAAATTTAATGATGTAGTGAATAGAGTACTGGACTTGGAGTCAGGAAGAATTGAGTTTGGATCCTACCACAAATATTTATTGGCTGTGTGATCCCAGGCAAATCTGTTAACTTTGTCCACCCTTAATTTCCTTATTGTAATATGGGAATAATATTAGCACATACCTTATAGGGTTTTCATGAGGATCAAATGAGATAGTGTACATATAGAATCTTGTGATATATTAATGCTAGTTATAATGAGGTGGTGATGAGGTAGGTGTTTATTAGTAATATATAGATTGCTTTATTTGAGCAATAGATTGCAGTAGTTCAGGAACTCTGAATTCTAACCTCAGTTCTTCCATTAACCTTTCCTTGACTTTTGGCTATTGGTTCTATTTTGGGGAGGATTCCCTTTTTAATAACTGTAAATTCAGTATTAACAATCTTACTTGCCTATTTCATGAAAGTATTTCAAGGCTCTGATGAATGGAGGGTTTTAGTCTCTAACCCCTTTAATTAGGGCCTATCAATTTGGAGTATGTGTCATTGCACAAAATACTCTTCCCATGCCATGTAAAAATTAGTCTTGTCCAGAATGTGTGAAATGAATAGGCATTCTTCACTTGAGTAGCATCAGGGTCAACAGTCTAAGACATTCTTTGACAAAAATGACCCTAATGACATTTTCTTGCTGACTCCATTTGCTAATAACCCATCTTAGAAGGGAGAGGGATGGTTTATTTATTTGATTTGCTTGTTATTTCTCTCCTAGAAGACACATTTCAGCAGTTGTAATCATTTTGTTTCAGTATTCATTTTGTCACAAATGTTTTGGACGGTACATTCATATTATTGAGTTTCAAAATAAGATTTCTCACTGAGTGGTTATTTATGTTATCCTCAATAACTTTTAAGGACAGGCAGGTAGGTGGCACAGGGGATAAAATATTGGGCCTGAAGTCAGGAGACCTGAGTCCAAATCTGACCTTAAACACTTATTGTGAGAATCTGAGCAAGTCACTCACCCATTTGTCTCAGTTTCCTCATCTGTAAAATGAGCTTCCAAGCCATTCCAGTATCTTTGCCAAGAAAACTCTAAATGGGGTCATGAAGAGTTGGACATGGCTAAATAACAACAATGAACTTTGAAGGACAATCTACTAACATATGGAAGAATCACTGTGTGCATCAATGGAAGAAGTAACCAAATTGATGAAAAAGCATCTTGCATTTTCATTCTAGATACTTTGCCATAAATTAGTGCTGTTTCTAATAGGTATTAGATATTTTCCCACCTTTTCTTCTAAGAACACAAGAGCCATAATTCCTGCTATGTAAAAGGGGGGAGAAGGAGGCTATCTGATTTTCACCAATACTAAAAACAGAAAACATTAACCAGGATATTATAAGACAATTGTCTACCATTGAAAACTGTTGGCTGATTGGGGATGGGTATATTTACCTAATAAGAATTTGGCTTTATTCTAAAATCATAAAATATATTAACTTTTCCCCCCTTTTTTGCACATTTTCTTTTATTTTTAACAGAAGCATTTTTTAACTGTAAAACAACTTGAGGGCAAATGACTAAAGCTCATAAACTTGTCACTTCCCCAGACCAAAAATATCTTGGCAAATAAAAAAAGCATCCATTTGGGACACACTCGCTTCTCTTAAAGATAGCGATTTAGTCCATTAGTGGAATTTATTCTGCTAGACTGACCTCCTGTAGGTTTCACTGTGGAGTAGCAGGTGTACAATTCCAAAGTGTCTTTACAAGTAGCTCAGCGGGGTCTCTCTCCCCTACGTTCACAGGAGACAGCTCATCTGTTTAATCCTTATGTTTTAGTCAACCTTTCTTATTATGCAGACAGGGCCCCTATGCTCAGCTGGATTTTGACTCTCAGGATGAATTGATGGAGCTCTTTGATCTTAGCAGCGTATTGCATCTGTTTCATCTTTCATCTTAATGCATGATCTTTCCAACTCAAACTTTAGTCATCTTAAAAAAAAAAAAAAAAACTTGAATTTTAGTTTTCTTCTCTTTTTAAGGCTTAACAACACCCCCACTTTAGTTATTTTTTTGAGGCAGAGAGAGGACCAATAATATTTACTCAATTTGGTTCATGCATTTTTCAAACTATGGTCCAGCCTCTTCAGAAAGACCAAGTGAACCGCCACTTTTGGCGATTTTCATTGAGTAGAATTCCTTACTGAACCACAGTACAGTGATTTAGGAAAAAGGTCACTCCAATAAAGTTTTTCTAAAAATTTAAATTTGTATTAGAGCTAGTCTATGAAGAATCCTTATCTTTCATCCCTAGTTAAAATCTTGCAAAAGATAGACTCTTCCTCCATTATTCACACCTATCTGGCCAATATTTACAACTCAATGGGTAAGTGAAGTTACAATTTATTGCCCCACAGGGTTCCCAGTAAACAGAGTGATTTCTTTTCTACATCTCATTCTGCACTAAAACATATTTGGAAATGCCATTTTTATTCAGATTTTAGCAAGGAAGAAGGATTACTGGTTATTCAAATAAGCAACCCCAGATATTTAAAGAGACTTATTATTAAGAGAGCTTGTTTTCTGTTTCCCAAGAATCAGTATTCAGTTTTAAGTGTGCCATAATCTTTTTTGATACAATAATATCCAGAATGTCAGACTTTTCAGTAGAACACAGCATCATTTTAAGATTTATAAAGAAACTTTTCAATTATTTTCTCATTTAATTCTCTTAACAATTGTGCAAAGTAAATGTTATTATCCCCATTTTCACAGTGAGAAAACTGAGGCAGAGAGAGATCCTGAGAGAGTTATCAAAAGGTCTCTCATAACTTAGCAACATACTTAATAATAATAATAACAGTAATAATAATAGCTAACATTTATCTAGCATTTACTTAATGTGCCAGGTACTATGCTAAGCACTTTAAAATTGTTATCTCATTTGAACCTTACTACAATTCTGGGATATAGATGCTATCATTATTCATATTTTTCAGATGAAGAAATTGAGTCAGCATTTAAGTGACTTGCTAGTGAGTATCTAAGGTCAGATTTATGTTTCCTAAGGGGCAGAAATCCTGAAAATGTTAGCAAAAGATCTTTCCAGAACTTAGCACCAAGTCTATCACATAGTAGGCACCTTTAATAAATGCTATTTAACTTGACATGTTGACTTCCCTTCTCTAAAAGGAGGGCAATTGAGATTTAACTGTATTCTCTTAAAGATATTTCATGAATCAGATTATATATGCAAAATCTTCTAATAAAATTTACTGAATTGTCTGAAATCTTATTTATTTTGAATCAGAAGGTCATATATTTAAAGCTATTGGGAGGTTAGACACCATCCATCTTATTTTACAGATAAGAAAACTGAGACTGAGAAAGTTGTGGTGTGCTCAAGGTCACATAGATTTAAGGATCAGAAGTAGGTTTTGATCGTCTGACTTTAAAATCCATTGTTTTTAATACTTTATCACAATAAAGAAGGTTCTACATGAATTTAGATGGAGACTTTACATTCTAGCTATTCTTTGTAATATACTTGAATACATGACGGATCTAGGATGTTTCCTCTCTAAGCTCAGGTCAGAGATTAACAATTATCTTCAACCTTTCCATGTGTTCCATGTTGTAGGGACTGTCCTAACAAATTACCTATACATGTATGTTATATAGGTTATATAGATACATATATGATACACACACCAGGCTTCCCCCAGGTACCAAAAAGGCAAGAACTTTTTTTTTCTTATTTCCTGGAACAGGAAACTAATAAATGCTTGTTAATTGGCTAACTGATTGACTTAGAATGTTCTCTTCAAATGCACTACCATATAACATTGATATTCCCTGAATAATTCTAGTATTCAGTGTCAACAGTTGAAAACAAAACAATGGGAGTGATTAAAGAATATCACAGTCTGTGGCAGTCTATTAATCTTGGTCAATGTTAAAAAAAAAAAAAAAAAGATTTTCATCTTAACAGAAAGGAAATGTTTGTTATAGATGTAGCCATTATTTCAAAATCACTAATGTGTTAGAGCAAAAGTCAAAATAATCAAAAATTAGAAGAAAGAATAAAGATGAAAATGCATTGTTTGATTACAACAACTCCAATTCGACTGATTTCAACAAATTCTCAGATCCAAAAACTAGGAAAGAGACAAAGATTAATGTCATTGACTCTGATATCATTTCTAAGAGAAATTTAATTTGTAAAAAACAGCTGTTAAAGTGAGGAGGCTGAATGAGCACAGAAATCACCTTAGCCAGCAAACAGTTAATCTTTTTGCTAAGTAATGACAAATATTAGCCAAGGACAATGTTAGTTTAGATGATGAGCACATTCTCTAAACATTGCTGAAGCCAGTAAGGAGGACAGTTAGGAATAGAACTTCCATTTAAAAGGTTCAAAGACAATTGAATTGCAAAAATAAGTGTGTCAAGAAATTGGCATGAAGTTCAGCTAAACCAAACCATTCTGAAAGTTTCGGGGAAATTAGGAGGCTTTGAAATTATCTAGATCTAGAAAATGGTGTTTTCCATTAGTAATCTATTTTCATTACTAATGCCAACAAAATATTAGATGCATTAGCTAATAAAATAATTAAGAAAAGAGGAAGTATGATATAGTGGTTAGGGCACTGAACCAAGAGTCAGGAAGACCAGAAGTCAAATGCTACTTCAGATTCAAAGTCACTTAAACGTGCTTTGTCTCAGCTTCCTCACCCATAAAATGAGGAGGTAGGGATCAATGTCTCTTCTAGCTCCAAAGGAGCTGTTCTTGACTAAATGTGTTCTAAACTGTGTTTTCATGGATATGGATATTACTTCAATGATGGAGATCTTATCTTACCCCTGTCTGCTAAACCTTTGTGACGTTTGGTCATATATTTCCAGATGTTCAATAGATAAGTGTGTCCAAAATTCTGGAGACTTCCTGTGTTTTCTTTTGACTTTGAGAAGATACCATCAGAATTAGGTTGTTCATCAGTTATATCTAATTTTTGCCATATGACTAGTTCATTTTTCTTTTCATATATATCTATGAAATTCTCTTTCACACGATTTCTCTACATAATCCTTTGTCAGCAATGCTCTGCCACCTGTTCCTCCTCACATTCACCTTTTCATTTCTCTCTGGAGACTTCAGAGGTTATCATATTCTATAACTCACTGTCATTTACCAGAAATAATAAAGAATCATTGCAACTAACACAGAGGCTTTTGTTTCTAATAGAAGCTTAAGGACATTAAAACAACTTGGCAATTTCACTGATTCAATTTAAATCCTTCCCCTAGCATTAAATTCTGGACTCTGCTGAATTTCTTTGTGTCATATAAGCACAAAGTGATCTATAGCATGTATGTGCATTCACACACACAAACACACACAAATGGATAACATATATAGGTTGTCCATTCAACTGTACATCCTAGTTTGGACAAGAGACATTCTTGTCCAAATGTATAACCTGTATTACAATAGCCAACCTAGATAGTTTTCTTTTCTCTATTTAGAATGTCATCTTCACGAGTCAGGGATCGCACTCTTGCTGCTGTGTATTAATTTTTAAAGAGCATTTGGCTTAGTAGAATAAACTGGGGAAAGAGCATTAAAGAAATCACTGAGAACATGGATGCCTGAAAAAAGGTGGTGAACTTGTCATTTATTGAGAATGAGATAATTGTACAACCAGAGAATCACATTGGTTTTCCTGAGGTGGTAAAAGAATGAAAGGGAGATCACCAAGGACAAAAAAGCTTATCTCTTAGGATGTATGGAAAGGCATGGTTAAGAATCCCCCAAGATCAACATCACTCAAACATTTCCTCCTAGATGTGTGTGTATGTGTGTATGTGTGTGTGTGTGTGTGTGTACACCTTATATTGACTGTATTATATTATGCAGGATATCAATATCAATTGATAATCTTCCTCAGGAGTGTCCAATTCACAATCTTGGCCTCCACTTCAAATTCTGCCTTCACATTAGGGGATTTAAAAATTTATATTGGTGCTCCCTCAACTCCCCAATCTTTCAGTTCCTTAGTCTACTGAATCACATGCCTTACTTCTCCACTCTGCCTCAGCAACATACACGGATGATTGAGTCTTGATCATGTTTTTACCTAAGTGTACAACTGCCTCTTTCAAGAACTTTGAAATTTCTTCATCTGATCATAGTCTTTTTTCATTTCACCTTTCCTATGGTCTTATGGCCCTTATCCATGATCTTTGTCTTCAACATGACTTACTATTTTTCTTAACCAGACCATCAAGCCTATAGTAGCCATACTTTTTCATATTTTGAACCCTTGGTCAACCATTTTAACTCTATGCTACCCTCTACACTTGGATTTCTTTCCCCCTTGTTCTATAACTTATTATGTCTTGTCACAGCTGGAGAATGTCAGAAAATTGTGCTGATAAGGAATATTGCAAATTTCTGTTATCTTATCTCAACTGGTCCCTCTCTGCAGTCTTGGAAATCTTCCCACTCCTTCCTAATCTGATGACTAACCTACTCTCCATAGCAGCTATTACATATCTTTTCATCCTTCCTAAGTCTCTCCAGAAACCTTTACTCCTATCTTTCAGCTGAGGACCTTGTTTTATACCTCACCAAAAAAAATTAATGTTATTCACTGAGCATTTGATAGGTTAGGAGTCTATTACATGAAGGCTAGATATTTTCTCTCTTCTTCCTCATTCCACGTTACCCAGACATCTTCTCCTACTCTCTCTTCTACTCCTGTCTTGAACAAAGACTTAGTCCTTCTTACAATGACCACCTCCTCAACATGCACCCCTTGATTCCACATGCCTTCAAATCTTCTCCAGCAAATTGTTTCTACTATCATCCTAACTGTCTAATCTTCAATTTACCTATGTTGGCTCCTTCCCTAGTAACAGCAGACATACCATAATTATTCCCATTCCTCAAAAATCCTCACTTGATCTGGCTATCCAACTAGCTTTGAGGTAATCTGGCTTTTGGCCACTAAATTGAAATTGCTCACTCACCTTATCAAGGTGGAAGGAACTTTAGACACCATGTAGTCCACCTCCTTTTAACAGAAGAAATTGAGGTCCCAGGAGATGGTGATATTCTCAAAGTCACATAAATGAATCTGTGAAAAGGAGAATATTTATTCATTTTCTAAATCCAAAGATGGTGTTCATTGCATTATACAGGGATCCTGCTACACATCAGGGTAGCATTCATTTCATAAAAGGATATGGGTTTAACTCTTATTCTCCCAGTAGAGAAAACTATTTCATAATTTATCCTTGAGAGGGTTAGGTAGATGCTGTAAAGATTAATTGATTTGGACCTGCTCCCTCTCACTTATAGCTTTTCTTGCTATTTTTCAGTTATTCAATTTGTCCAAGTCTTCTAAATCTCAAGGACCACACAGCATACCAGGCTCTTCTATCCTTTCCTATCTCCCAAAGTCTGTCCAAAATCGTCCATGATTTCTATGATATCTCTATCCATCTCTCTACCATGCCCTTTTCATTTTTTCCTTCAATCTTTCCCTACATCAGGGTATTTTCCAACAAGTCCCATCTTCTTATTTAGTGGCCAAAGCATTTTAGCTTCAGCTTCTGTATTTGATCTTCAGTGAATAGTTTAAATTATTTTTTTAAAATATTGACTGATTTGATCTCCTTGCTGTCCAAGGAACATTGCAAATGTCCACAACTCAAAGGCACTGATGGTGTGTTGTTCAGTTTTCCTCATCTCACAGTCATATATTGCTACTGGAAAGACCATAACTTGACTATGTATAATTTTATTAGCGAGGTGATTTTTCTGCTTTTTTAAGATGCTGTCCAGATATGCCATAGATTTCTTTCCAAGGAGCAATTGTCTTTTAATTTCATTGCTGCTATTAATATAATCCTTCTGGACTTTCTAAGATGAAAAGAATGGCTATCTGTATCTGAGGCCAAAAGGTTCTTCACTGGTTCCCAAGCCAATTTTCTAATTTTGCTTCTTTTTTTAATCTTAAAAAAAAAAAAAAAATACATCCTGTGATTTCATTGATTTAAGGTACTTCTAGTGAAGACACTCTTTCTATCAATTCATATAAACACTTTTTCCTATAGAGTTTAGAGAATTGCTTCAGTCAGCGAGAGGTTATGTGATTTGCCCAGAGCCAAACTGGCAGTATGTGTCAGAGACGATACTCGAACACAGGCCTTCCTGACCTTGAGCCTCAATTTCCCCTTCTGTTATATAAGAAGGCTAAATTAGATGGTCTCAGTTTCTTCTAGCTTGCTATGATCCAGCCTCTTTGCTTTATTTGTGTGTATTTGTGTGTGTGTGTGTATGAGAGAGTGTGTGTGTGTGTATGTGCATATATGTATGTATATATGTATTGTAGGTGCCTATATGAGTATATGTATGTATATATGTATACATAATATATAGAAATATATATTTCATTTTTGTACAAAAAACAATTACTCTACAAATACCAGTTAGAATCATCTTTGTTTGAAGTGGACATGTGATTTCATGGATATTATGATCTCCCAGTGAGCAAATTTTCTCTGCTCAGGCCAGTTAACACTGATTGTGCAAATAAATTCATATAGAGTTACTCAGGACAATGAAAGGTTACATGAGCTGTCCAGGGTCACAGAGTGACTTATTGCTTAATTACTTCTTTCATGTTTGAAATGCATTTTGTTTTTCATTAAATTATTCTCAAGACAATCAAATGATTGATTAACTTTAAAAAAAAAAATGTCATCATCCACAATTCCTTCCAATCCAATCCTTTTTAATTCTAATGATTGTGTGAAAGTAAACTTAACAAATGTTTCCAAAATTGAAAAGAGTGGAGGTGTCAACTATTATCAAAGATAGAACATTTCCTCTGGCTGGTTACGCTTTTCAAAGGATATATTCATTGATTCATTCATTCATTTGACTGGTGGTGTTGAAAATAATTGGAAATAGTCACTTGAGCCACACATTTGTCAAAGGGCAGTGAAAAGTATTTTGATTATGCCTTGTTTCACTTTGAGATAAATTGAATAACTATGAATCATAGATGCTTTTATGTTGTGATTAAAAAGCAAAAGAACATGAGTTGTTCTTTGGGTTTGGTATTCAAACTCAATTTCCTTGATTCCAAATTCAGTTCTTTTTCTAGTAGACCACACTGGCCTTCCTTTTACAGGGATCCTATTGTCAATGAGTTGTTTTCTGTTGAGCAAGTTTCAGTCCAACTCTTCTTGGCTCTGTTTGGGGTTTTATTGGCAGAAATACTGGAATAGTTTGCCATTTTCTTCTCCAGTTATATATGTATATATGAGGAAACTGAGGCAAACAAGATTAAGTGACTGGCCTACAATCACACAGCTAATAAATATCTGGATTTGAACTCAGGAAGCTTGACTCCAGGCCTAGCACTCTATGTTCTGTGCCACCTGATTTCCTCATATAGAGGCCAAATTATCATACATTTAGAGGGGAAAGGAACTTTGTTCTGTCTCTGGATTCAGATGATCTTGGTTCATTACTGCTCCCCTATATTCTCCCACCTTGATGAGGTCATTTAATTGTTCTTAGCCTCAGTTTCCCTACTTGTAAAAATAAGGAAGTTGCACTTGATATACTCAGAGATCTCTTCCAATGAGAGATCTGTGATCTATGATACACAGAGATTGTCTTTGGATAAGTCACTTTCTGAGGCTCACTCTTCTCATTTCTAAAATGAAGGGGGTGGTTTCTGAGATCACTAGCACCCTAGATCTATGAGTCCCTACAACAACAAAGGTTATAGATTTTTTGCCATTTTTCATCCAAGCCTATCATAGACTTTTCTCATTAAAGAGACAAAGTTATAGGTTCTTTTGCCTTTCTATACAATTAATTTGACAAAAAGACTTGAGTTTGAAAGAGACCTCCAAGTTCAGCCTCTTCAGTTAATAGATGTGAAACCGAAAACTCAGAAAGAAATTATTTCATTGCCTAAGATCTCATAGACCAAAAGTGGCAGACAGAGCTGAGATTTGAACCTGGTGTCTTTGGCTTCAATTTTCATATTCTCTGTACACTGGATTTCTAGAAAAGAAACCATTCCTTTACACTGAGCTCACATTTTTTGATAGCGTCATTAACTTCAGAATTGTCAAATGTGGTCATTGCACAGACAGACCAGCATAAGAGAGAAGGAAAAAGAAAATGGAAATCTTTCTTGAGAAATCCAATATAAGGCTTGGTATTTATTGTTTTCTGTCCTGATTTACCTCTGCAGTGGGTTATTTTTGCCTTCTGTACATTTTGCTGTAGCACAACCCTATCTTCTCTCTACCATCACCGCTTACTGTTCATTACAGTCATTCATTTCTTTACGATCTCTGCTCTGGAAAAGTAGAACATATAGCATATGGAAAGAACTAGTTGCTAGTTATCTCCTCCTAAAAACATAGATGCTATTTAAAATGAGTGAGGATGCCTGATATGCTTCCTTTTCCCCTTCTTTGTAATTTCTCGATTGTGTTTGCTTAGAATGGAAGAGGAAAGTATTTCCTAAGTGGAACTTTAAAAATTTATTTTTGTGAACAATTGAATCAAAATTTGTCATATAAATAAGAGAAAATAAGGTTCCCAAACTATATATTTTCAGGAAGAAATTAGACCTGAATGTTCATCCAAGAAATAATCTTTTTAAAAAATATTTTTAATGCTAAGTATCTTATGAAAAAGCAGGGTTTTGTGGCAGGGAGCCAGCCTTGGTGACAGGAAGAGCTGAGTTCATATTCCACCTTTGACACTTACTGGTTGTGCTGCCATGTGCAAATCATGCAATTTCTTATTGCCCCAGGCAACTCTCTAAGATGGTAAAATGTAGAATGGATACACACCTATATTGGTTCCTCACTTATTCTGATGAAATTGCAAGTCTAAAAAAAAAAAAAAGCATTTTATTAGTTTAATAGATTCATAGATTTGGATCTGGAAAAGTCTTCAGAAGACACAAAATCCAGCAGCCATAGTTTTTGTTGTTATTGTTGTTCAGTCATCACAGTCACATTCAACTCTTTGTGACTATTTGGCAAAAATACTAGAGTAGTTTGCCATTTCTTTCTCCTGTTCATTTTACAGATGAGCAAACTGAGGCAAGCAAAGTTAAGTGAGGTCACACAGGTAAAAAGAAATTTTAACTTAGGGCTTTCTCCTCCTAATCCTCTGTTCTTTCTACTGAATCCTGAAACTTCTAGTAAAATCAGCATCAGCTAATTAATTGCATGAGTTCCTCAGCTAGATAATTACTCTTTTCTAGAGTCAAAGACTCCTAGAACTAGAAGGGAATGTTAGAGATCAAACAGTCTGTCCTCCATTTTATGAAAAGATAAGCAGAGAATCAAAATGATTTAGCCAAGATTATAAACCTAATTAGGAACAGACCCCAGCTTAAACCCCAGCTGGCCATGGCTCCTTCTAAATAAATGATGTCCTGACTATACTACTTAGATACTTAGTCACTATCATTTGGGAACACAAGCTTAAAGTCAAACCCAATGATTAGTCAGGCATGAATAAGAACCAAAGAAAGCAAATAGAAAAGCAAATCCAATATAGGAATAGCCAGTCCCTTCCTAAATATGTCAGAGACTTTCCTATCTCTATCTTCTCCCAGTCCTTTTTCTAGTTTTTTTATACTTTACTCCCCAACATATGCTCCTTGATTCAGAAACACCAACCTCCTGGCTGTTTCACACATAAGAGTTCATTTCTCAGTTTCCTGCATTTTTTCTGGTTATTCCCATGCCTGCAATCCCTCCCTCCTCCTTTCTGGTTGATTTCTCTGGATTCCTTTAAATCCCCACCAAAATCCTATATTCTACTAGAAGCCTTCCTCAACCTCTCTTTTTTTTTTTTTTTTTTTTTTTTTTTTTTTTTTTTTTTACAGAGCCTTTGAAGCATTTATTAAAAATAATTGGCAACTAAATTGGTTGTTGTCCTTTGATTTCTTTTTTTTTTTTATTATTATATATATATATATATATTTTATAATATTATCCTTTGTATTCATTTTTACAATTTACCTCCCCTCCCTCTATTCCCTCCCCCCGACGACAGGCAATACCATACATTTTACATGTGTTACAATATAGTCTAGGTACAATACATGTGTGCGAATATCATTTTCTTGTTGCACAATAAACATTAGAATCCGAAGGTACATGCAACCTGGGCAGACAGATATTAGTGCTAACAATTTACATTCACTTCCCAGTATTCCTTCTCTGGGTGCAGCTACCTCTGTCCATCATTGATCAACTGGAAGTGAGTTGGATCTTCTTTATGTTGAAGATTTCCACTTCCATCAGAATACATCCTCATACAGTATGGTTGTTGAAGTGCCTCAACCTCTCTTAATGTGAGTGCCTGTATTATGTTAATTACTTGCTATTTATCCAATACATAGCTTTATTCATATCTGTTTGCATTTTGTTCCCCCCATTAGAGTGTAAACTTCTTGAGGGCAGGGATTATCTTGTGTCTGGCACATAAATGTCATATAAAAATGTTTATTGAATTGAAGAGTAGGTGCACTTAGGGATATAAAATTGAGTATTTACTTCAGGTGGAAATTGGTAAGAGTAAGTTTTTTAAGGAACCAGTTACCTCTCATCCATTGAAGAAGGCTTCATAAAGGAGATGATATATTACGAATAAATTAAATGATGAAAAAGTAAGAGCTTGTCTGAATGGAGAAGTAGAGAGAAAAAACAATTCAGATACTTTTTTGGAAACAAGCTCAAAGGCAGGTAGAAGACTAAGAAGGGGAAGACTTGGTGAAAGTGTTAAAATATCTTACATTCAAAGATAATAGGGACCTTAAAGTTCTTTTGTTTAATCCCTACAGATGCAAAGTAGTATGCCCAAGAGTCATAGAGTTAGCTTTTTACAATGCAGAGATTTTAACTTAGGTCTTGTGACTTCATAAGCCATTATCGTGAATGATGGGATCAAAACATGGATGTCTAAACAGATCTAGGAAACAAACACTTCCAATAACACATGTCCTAAAGCAACAGTTTGGCACATTTACAGACCCAAAGCTATTCTACCTAAGGATACAAGGGGTCCATAACTTTATTTTTCAAATGAGATGGTGGCTTACTTTGCAAACACTATAAGAATGCTTGGTAACTAGTTATTATTTGTATCTGTCTTGGATCCCTTTGGTAATATGCTAAAGTACAGGATGATACATAAAATAAAATTGATATTATTAAAAAAGGAAAATAAGTATACTAAAAAGCAGTTACAGAAGACATTTTAAACAATTCACAGGCCACATTTTAAGAATCCCTTCCCTAGTGGTATATTTTCATCAGCAAAATATCCCTCACACCCTACTTCTACATCCTAAATTTTCAAATATCATTTTCAGTGCTTGCATAACCACATTTGGGTAACCAAGGCATGAGAAATATCCAAAAAATTCAAGTGCTTTAAGGGACCTGTGATCTCACCAACATGGATATTCTCTCCAACAATATAGATCTCAACCCATCCATTATTGCCCATTCTGTGTGCATTTCCCTTAAGTTTACCTTAAGGGATCTATCCAATATCCTCCTTGTGTACTAAAACTGTAAGGAAAACCAAAGCAGCACCTAGACTGTCTGAAGGCTATACCACACCTATGCCATGTGACATTTATTTTTCTTACTAGTTGCTCATTTATTTGAAAACTCCATTCCATTCCATTCTGTACAAGTAATTTTTTTTTTTTTTTTGTTATTGTTGTTGAGGTAGCTTGCTCTCACCTTTTGTAAACCATGACTTTCTATACAGATTTAAGTTATTGCAGTGATCCGTTTTGTGGTTGCTGTGTGGAATGGGCATGGTTTTAGGCAACTACAATAAGATATCCAGCTTTCTTTGCCAGTTGGGATTAGCAGAGTATTAGTATTTAATCCAGTTTGGAGGAAAAAAATAACGGAGACACAGGTGTTAAAGAAAAGACTCATCTTTGCACTTGTGCCTGGCACATGGATGGGATTATAAGGCACACAACTACCTGCTTGCACCTGGGATTTCTTGACAGATTCAACTTGTTTCTCCATAGTACTATAAACAGTTCCATAGAAATCAAAACTATCCTTCAGCAAGAAAATGGTCATTTGTATTTGAAGTCACATTCCCATTCTTGTCTATTGAAGAACAAAAAATCCATTTACTCCAGGTTTGGGGAATTACTTTCATCTCCTATATCAAAACGTTCACTTGGGCTTTACCTCCCATTGCTAAACTTAATGTAATGAATTTGTGAGCTCTGTTATTGATATGAAAGACATAAGATACACACCAGGAATATGGCTTATCCTAAATAGCTAGTGGTAAGAATGTCAGAGGCTTCATTTTTCAGTTGACATGGTTTTTTGAGTTTGGATTGATTTATGAATAGCCAAGCAATGAATACTGTTCAAACGGAGAATTTGAAATCTTAAGAGAATTTTTTCATTTAGAATACTTTGGGGCTCTTAATGAATGCCCTCTCAGTTTGAGGAATTTTCTTCATAGAAATGCTGAGTGACACCCTATAACCAGAGTAATTGTGTCAAGATTTTTGATTCTAAAAGGAGTTTATTTAGATTTAATTTCATTTTAATGTGTGATCCAATGAGCTTGACTAGGAATGCCCTACATGTGGAAATCAGGTCTAGTATTATAAACTACTTTATAGATGATTCTTATATAAATCATGTAAATAAAGCAATTTATACTCTTTCCTGGTCTGGAGCAACATCTTCCAACCTGCTTCTCCCAATAGTCTCTTGATTCTTGCCTTTTTTTCTTTTCCTTAAGTGAAAATCAAATCCCTTTGTTGATGTTCATAAGAAATGGAGATAAGCTGTTTATTTGATCCATAAGTTCTCACTGGGTATTGTTTGGGAGAAAATCAGTCCTGAACATGGCTCCCTCTTCACCAACTTCGGGGTCATCAGAATATTGGATGAATTCTGACGAAAACAGTCATTTTTTTTTTTCCTTGTAGAGAAACTTTTAATTAGTAGAAAGAAATTGATCTACTCTGTGAGAAAGGTGTAGAGTTTCCAAGATTCTCTGATAATGTACCCCCAAGTACATTGTACTTCTTTTGGGAGGGTCAGGGAAGAATATCTCTAAATCCATGTTTTAGGAGTCCAAAAAGCTTACAGCTTGCCCAAGATCATACAGTTAGAGGCAGAATTAGAACACATATTCCAAACTTTAAGGTCAATCTTCAGTCCACTATACCATATTGTCTCTCCATTTCTAACTAGTTCACGTAGGTATTTGTCCATTTAACACAATACTTTTAAAAAGGATGAGAGTAGAAATTATTACACAGACTTTAGGATACTGTGTTAAAGTAATAGCTGATGACTATGATGAGGTGAAAATAAATTATAAATCTAGATTATATGCATATATAATCATCATTTACTTTTATTAAGGTGGATCATTGTCATTTTCATAGCTATAGATGATCATTTTTATTCCTTTGGGGTCCAAAATGGATTTAATGCTTATATAATTTCACAAAATGGGTCTTTCAAAGGAAACCATAAGGCATGATTTAGTTTTTAACTGATTACTATTAGGCAGTCTCAGAAAGTGCTACCAATTAATTTGCTAATGAATAAAATTCTCCCTGTCACATTTTACATCCTTTCCCTATACTTAGAGCTCTACATTTTAATTCTTTTTATTCCCTTGTCATTTGAGCCTTCATCTATGCAGTGTTCAAATAACTGGTCTCTTCTGCAGAGACAAATAAATAAAGTCAATTATTATTTTTTGAAATCAACCAAACTACTTGTGGATGGCATTCTAGAGACAAAGTAACTCTTTACTAGTCTGATTTTTTTCCGACAACATTGTTTAAACTGTGTAGAGAAGTTAAGTGCCATAAAGGCCAAAAATGTTTTCTTTCGTGCGTTATTGTTTTCTTTTATTTGGGGAGGGGAAGGACAGCAACTGGACCTAGAACTCTACCATGTCCAATAATAAACAAAAAAAGATTGAAATAAAATAATAATATTAGAGACAGTCTGTTGATTAACTTTGCAAATTTAGCTGGGATGGCCAAATTTGTTTCATAGCGTATTGCTTATTTATACGATTTGGGCTTTCACGCAAGGGTGGGTTCCAAGAATTGGAATTTATAGACTATCTATCTAGATGAAAAAGGAGGGGTAGAGACAATCCTATAATGTCTGATAACAGCTTCTATGAGCTGAATTAAGCCTACCCAACTGTGAAGTGAGGTCTCTTGGGTACCAACTTCTCCACATATTTGTGCATGTGTGCGTGTGTGTATCCCAAGAAGAGGAGGAAGAAATTTAAATGACCAGCCCATCTTTAAAAGCAAAATCTTTAAAATGATACTCTGTCTTGACATATCTCCTATATTTGGTGGAAGCAAGAGCCTCCATTGCAACTTTACATATGCAAGGGGTCATAACTAGAACCCCAAGAACTATGGCTGAGATATATGGATGTGTTCTTGGTCCCAAATTAATCTTGTCACTCCTCAAAAAGCAATGGAAGATAATAAGTACCATTCACCGGATTGCCTTCCTGCGCTGAGACAGCTGGTGACGCTTGTCTTCCTGATAACCAGGAGTTTCAGATCTAAGGCAGGGATAAAGAAAAGCTCGGGAGCTCGCTGAATCTAAATTTGACAGTCGATGGCTGTGTAGAGGGTCAGAAGGGATAGACTCTGTGACACGTATGAGAAAGGAACAAAATTTATCTGCTCTGGTTGCAATGATTAGATGTCGCGTTGTCTGGCTGTCTTACAGTGGGTGACGGATCGCATCCTGCCAGCTGGCTAATATCGTAATTAACAAAGTTGCAACCACATCGGAGAAGTTTAATCGAAAAATTTGCCGGCAGTATGATGGCATTGTCCCAGAGATCACAAGCTAGCAGCAACGACTTTCGCTCTGGGAGAAGACGAGATGAGGGAGTCTGAACTTGGCCAGTCCAAGGTATGTTTCATTTATCATCATTCCATTATTTTTGGTTCAGATATGTTTCTGGTGACTTGGTGGGCTTTGCACTGCCCCCCCCCTCCCCATCTCTTTCTGTCTCTCCTCTCTATCTTTCTTCTCCCTTCTTGTTCCCCCCAGAGTGGTATTTGGAATCAGCTCTAAATTTCTAGAGCAGTTGTGGTACATTGTCATATTGATTTAGGTTTTAACATAAATTCAAGCAAGGACTATTTTAAAAGAAGGAAAGAGGGGCGTTCAAAAATTAGAATTCTTCCCTTCTAGATTTGATACATAAGCAATTATTTCAATGTGAACTGAATAGTTACTCTTTATTAACCATTAAAACCTAATTCTATTTCATACAGACAAAACAGGTTTTGACATAGGCATTAACCAGTTTACCACAAATATAACAATCATTGACTGAATTTTCTCCCTTTGTGTCCACCTGGTTACCAGAAGAAAACAATGCTGGAATAGGTATTCTTGTAATAATTATATTTTATTTCTACAAAAATCCCAGTTTTGCTATAAGAGGAGACTTGACAGCTTTATGAGCATTTAACATAAATGAATACAAGAGTCACCTGAGCTTGTCACAGATTTTATACATGCCTATGTTTCTGTAAATTATCTGTCCTTTTTAAAATGCTTGCCAGTCTTTTTTGCCTTTGGCATCTTTTTAAAGATGTAGATGCTTTGCCAGGTTGTGCAGGAATTCTGTGGAACCCCCACCCAAATCACAACTTTCCTAGGTTGCTAATGAGTGTGAATATATTGATGGGAGGTAGGTATGTGCTTGTGTGTGTAGGGATGTGTGTGCATGGGGCAAACTCAAAAGATGAAAGCAAGTAGCCCAGAAAATCCTGGGAAGAGGAGAGCTAGTTTATTTATGCTATGTCAAAATACTGTTGTAAAGCAAAGCAATCAATTTGTAATATAAATGGAGGAGCATGTTTGGCCCTTCCACTTCTACTCAGGGGTTACCAAGGCCACTATATCATAGCTAAGAGGAGTCATTTATCTCTTGGCTCGTCTTATTTGTCTTGTATTGCAAGAACTGCTTTCAAACATCAGGGCACATAGTTTTAGAAGCAATTTCCTCCATGGTCCTTCCATTTTTAATGAGTCCACAATGACCTTTCCATTGGTCTTTTACTTGATCTTGAAAGTATCACAGAAATAAAATGCTGAACAAACAACATTTTAAAGGAGAATTAGAACAGTAAGTTTCATTTTTATCAAGACACAAAATGACTCATTTTCAGGGGTCATTTTGTCCTGTGCTTGTTATGTACTTGGTTTTCTTTTTAAAAGATCATAATAGGACTAACTTTTAGGACCCAAGAGATTTTAAAATGGTATTAATTAAAATTCTATGTAAATTTTTGCTTATAGCCATTTGGTAGTAAAATTTAATTCAGGCATGTCATTTTTTTATTCATATTAAAAGCTGAAAGTGACTAGATGCCTCCTTTTATTCTGTACTGGGTATTCCTTTGTAAAAGCTCCTATTATACTGTGGTTAAGATCGCTGTCTCCTTCATCTCTGTATTCTCTTCGCTACCTGGGATAATGCATTGTCCATATTAGGCTTGAAATAAATATCTCCTGAGTGAATGAATGTATGAATGAATGAATGGATGGATGGACTTAGCTTGGTGTTTCAACTATTGTTCAAAGACAATATGCATTTTATTTTTGAAATCAACTTCTTTTGTATGTATCTTGTACTGATTTAAGTCGCCTCATTGTGGACAAAAGAAAGGATTAAGTTACTAAAATAATATATTGTTGTTTTAACCCAAACTTCCATAATGTTTTGTGTAATGGAGAGTCTGTATTGTTAGTATTCCCTTGAAGAATCAGAGGTCGGTGTGGATTAGAAAGCCCAGGAAAGCAGTTCACAGCAGAAGCGCCTGGTCTTTAACGGGATTATCTCCTGAGATGTGTAGAAATGAACTCTTGTCAGACTTTCAATGGAATTAATATTTTTAGTAAAATGTTAATGGTGAATGTGCTAATGTAAAGAGTTAGCAGATTAGTGATGCATAATGAAAGTAATGCATTCTTTTGCATGAAAATAGGAATATAATAAATGTCCTTCAGGTGATTGAAGCTGCAGTAATTTTATTGAAGATTAAAGTTTGATTGACCTTTGTTAGGGTGATTAACCCTTCTGAAATTAAAAGCCCAGGCTAAATTATTCTGTCCAATTTAAATGCAAACATTGCAAAAGTGGTATGTCATTCAAATAATAATAATAAAAACCCCTCTTCTAATTTTCATCTTCGCACATCTCAGAGAAATGCTATTATGAAAAGAGCCTGATTTAGGGCTGGCCAAACTGGTTCAGTGGCAAAAAGAGCTAATGAAATGTAAAGGTGACTGGGGAATCTTGGTCAAGGAATTCCCCCCCAAAAAGGGAATGAGGTAGAGGGAAAGGATGAATGAAATGAATCTTTGGAAATAGGAAGTATATGTTATTGATAGAAAGAAAAGTCTGAGAGTTTTCTTGAAGAGTTAAGGTGTGAATGGCATAGATGGATCCTACCTCATCCAGTGCCAACCATTTAAATGCTTCATATTTGCATTCATCTAGAATATTTTAGTGGTTCATTTTCTAAGAAGCCACCTTTGAAACACAATAATTTCTACTGTCTAGGAAATAAATATCCCATAATCTTTGATCTCATATGGCTGCATTGAATGCTTTAATTAAGTGCAGGATGTTGAGACTGGCACCATATTCACTCATACTCTAATGGTCTAGTTTTATTTCTGTCCATTGCATTTTCTTAAATCCTTTGTCAAAAGTGAAACATTCTTATTGATTCAAAAACTATATGGCTTGTTCATATTTTATTAGATTCTTTTATGACCAAGTCTGAGAATATTTTTAGTCTCTTAGAGTCTCCACACACAAGGAAAGAGTCATCTTTTATGTGTCTGTGGACTATTAAAATGATAATAAATGTCTTCTTCATTCCATACATGTAATGTATTTCTATTTTTTCATCAAAGAGCTCCCATAGGATCTGTCAAAGTAGAAAAGTCCAAGGCATTGTAGTAAAAAAATTAAGGAGCCTGAGGTGTGAGACTTGATTTTTGCCTAGTCTTTTCATGTCTTCTTTTAACACCCTTCAGAAAGATAGGCTTCCACTTAAAGCTCAGGAATAAAATATCAGTGATGAAAAACTTCACTTGAGGTAGAATAGCCTAGACCTACCAGCTGGCAAAAATAAAGAAATAAATTAGTAAACCATTTTGGACTTCCCCTTAGAAGTGGATATTACCTGATGGAATAGATAAAATGTATGTTAACTAAGATCTATTTAATTTGAGTATCTTTTCCTTAATTTTTCCAAAAGAGATTCATATTCTACTACAGTAGGGTGTTAAGGTAGAAGGACTTTCCTCATCTGGGAGTTCCCACATCAGGGAATCACCAGTCCATTCCCTATCCCTATTCCTATGATTAGATAGATTAACCAAACTATGCCTTGCCTGACAAAAGGGTAGGTTTGGAACTTTCTTTCAGGCTATTCACCTAAAATCATAATGGGGATAGCCCAATGGTTTTATGAGGAAAGATTTGTTTTGTTGAAAGAGATAAGTTTATGAAAATGTTACTCTTAAATTAAATTCCCAAGGTGAGCACAAAGAGTTCCTAGCTTTTACTTAGATAAAATTCATTATTGTCTTCTGAAAAATAAAATATCCAGTCTCAAATCAATGAAATCTTGCAATGTTCACTTTTTTTTGTTTTTGTTTTTGCAGTAAAATTCTAGAATGTTCAAAACTGGGCTGATACATCTAGCACAGAATGGTTTCTCTCTCTGTTTCTATGAAATGACCACAGACTCATTTGCATTATAGAAATAATGTAGGACGGGAAGAAAGCCTCCATGTTTATTTTTGTTCAAGAGACTAGGGAAAGAACAAAGGAAAAAACACAAACTCAAAAAACATACACACAGATATATGTGTGTCTGCGTATGATTATTTGTGTACTTCATTTCTCTATATTGTTTTTTCCCCATCAATTTGTTCCCCATTGATCTGCCCAAGCTCAGCCCTGACATTTTATCCTGCTGTTTTGAAATATTTTTATTTTGCCATTAACAAGCTTAAATTAATGGATCTGGTTTTTTCATTTCATTGTACATTTGGTTTAGTTGTCTCCCTCTTACAAAAAAAAAAAAAAAAAAAAAAGATACAAAGATACAAAGTAGGCCATTGGCTTTTGGATTGCTTATTATTTCAGTTGAAATAACAAAATCACTGGTATTCAAAATGCTTCTTATAGGCAATACCTTCAAGGCGGTAGCCTGGAAAAAAAATGAGTTTTTAAAAAGTCCATGTTGTTTCTGTGATGCCATTCATTACCTCCATGACCTCAGGCAAATGACTTCAGCCCTCCAGAACTCAGTTTGTTCATCTGTTAAATGAAAGGATTGGACTGGAAGACCTCTGGGTCTCCTTTCAGTTCTCAACCTATGATTCTATAAAGCTATAACTCCTAAGAGGAAGTAGTTAGTGAATACAAGTCAGTTGAGACATTTCTAGTAATGTCACGATGATTCTCCACCAGTATGAATACTGTAGCAACAATGTTTTATCATTTGTTGCAAAGGTTAGGATAGTAGTACTAAGTTTCCATTAGCTTCCAAGCATTATCTAACTAAAGTGTTCATCTGGACCATATAAGTACGTATGGTCCTCTACTTATTCCTTGTACCATAATATTGAGAGGCAAAATGGTATAGTGGATAGAGAGCTGATTGGGTGCACCTAGGCAAGTTTCCTGATGTTCCAACGTTACAGGCACTTCTCTATTTCAGAACAGGTCCCAACCTGCATTGGTAGAAGGAATTCCGTTACTTGGGAGCTCCCTGTACTGATGAGATCATATCTTATCCCCATCTCTAAAATCCTCATACATTTATATGATATTGCTGTCATGACTTTTTATGAACCCCCATGGACCGTGGAGCAATATTGTCCATGGGGTTTTCTTGACAAAGATACTAGAATAGTTTGCCATTTCTTTCTCTAGCTCATTTTATATAAGGAAATTGAAGCAAACAGGATTAAGTAATTTAGCAGGGGGTCACAGGGCTAGGAAGTGCCTGAGTTTAAATTTGAACTCAAGTCTTGCTGAAATCTGGCTCAAGGCTCTATTTATATGTATATGAGGTTTTGCAGTGTTGTATTCCTTTCTTCTCCCTCTTGCAAGTATCCTAGAATTATAAACTGAATTGGAAGAGATGTCAGCAACCATCTAATCTAGAACTCAGCAGAAATAGAATTTGAAGCCGTCAATCAGTCAACAAATATTTGTTAAGGACCTAGTGTGTACCAAATGGGGTGACTGAAAATGACTAAACAATCACAAGAGCCAGACACTATTCTAAACACTGGAAATATAAAGAAAGGCAAAAGCAACCTCCCCTCCTTTTCAAGTAGCTCTGCATTCTTATGCAGACTCCCCTTAGATAAAAGTGATTAAATACAAGATTGATCTCCCTTTGGAGACAACACAGGGGAGGTAAGACATGTAGGCTGCTTGGAATTACTCATTAATTCCCTTAGATACTTTTCATTTGTGATTTTGAATGTCTAGTATCTGACACATAATTGGAAATTAATAACTACAATTTGAATTTTTCAAGTAATAATTTTTCAGAATAACCTGGTGATGTAGGCAGTCCAAGTACTAATAATCCCATTTTTCAGATGAGAAATTTAAGCCTTAGTGAATTTAAATTACCTATGTGGTATCACAAAGCTATTCAAGTAATTAGGGGAGAATTCAAACCCAAATTTTCTAAATATAAATTTGAGTATGCTGCTGCATCTTTCTGTAATTTCTCTGTGTCTTTTATATATCCTATGAGAATAAAGAAGACTGCTTTATATTTAATTGCTTTAACTTGATTTTTATTTTTTTATGTTTTAATATTTTTATTTTACCTAGTTACATGCAAAACTTTTTTTTTTTTTTAACCTTTTTTTTAAATGACTTGCCCAGGATCACACAACTAGAAAGTATTCCGTATCTGAGGCTGGGTTTGAACTCCCATCCTCCTGACTCCCTATGCCATCTAGCTGCCCTTATATTTATTTTTAAACCTTTGAGTTCCAGATTCTCTCTCTACACCTCCCCATTGAAAAGACATGTGAAGTTATACACAATATTTCCATAAAAGTCATGTTACAAAAGAAAAATAGATTCCCCCCCCTCCAAAAAAAATAAATGCTTCAGTCTTAATTCAGAAACAATTCAGTTCTTTCTCTGGGTATGAATGGCATTTTTCATCATAAATCTTTCAGAATAGTCTTGGATCATTTATATTGCTGAGAATAGCTAAGTCGTTCATAGCTGATCATCCCACAGAACTTTGTTCTTACTATGTACACAGTTCATTTCACTTTATTGTTTCAGCTTTAAACTCTCTACTATGTGCCAGGCACATGATAGGTGCTAGGAATATAAAGACTGAAATGAAACTGTTCCTGTCCTCAAGGATCTCATGCTCTGTAAGCAGATATAATCAGTCAACAAGTAATTCTTAAGACCCTACTGTTTGCCAGACACTGTACTAAGCCTCAAGGATAGATAGTAACAAAACCCAAATAGTCCCTATTCCCAAAGAGTTTAAATTCTGTCAGAGAAACAATACATACATATGTGTGATGATATAATACATGCAAAATGAATACCAGATAGTTTTGGGAAGGAGTATTTTATCATTGGAGCTAATATCAGGGACCAACTCCCAGGAAACCGGGGACTCATGTAACTTGGACATGAATAAACCAGGTAACCATAAAATCATTATATCCCCAAATCTTAGAGCTAGAGAGGAAAGATACCTGAAAAACCTCTTAATCTAAGACATTCATTTTACAGATGAGGTAATTGAGGTCCACTGAGGAGACATGACTTGCTCAAAGTCACATAGTTAATAGAGGAATATATCAGAAGGAAAAACTAAAATGAAGAGAAAGAAATACCTTCAAAGCTTATTGTAAATAGCAAAGGATTATATGTGTCAGTTTTTATTATTACTTTTAATATTATTATCATTTTCCATATAAAGGGATATATTAAAACATGGCCAAAAGCCATTGGGTTTGAGGATAGTGATAAATGCAAGATTGATCTCCCTTTGGAGACAATGCAGGGGAGGTAAGAGATGTAGGCTGTTTGGAATTACTCATTAAGTACAGATGTGTAATGCAATTTCCTTTCTCTCCTTTCTCCCCTTGCTCTCATGGGTATTACTCATTGTCTTAAGGGCATATTAAGGATAGCAGTTCAATTAATGGAAACATAGCAAAATTGACAAAGGCCTTCCTTCCATACCTCCAGTTTCTGTAAAATATTGTCAATTGTTCTTATAGGTTTTTCTTTAGAAATCCTTCAAACCTACCTGTCAAGAATCTTCCAAAGTTGTGGGTATCCCTATTCTAACTCTCATAGCTTAATTGAAGTAAATGGTTCATTAGAACATTGAAAATTGTGTTGTGGTATTTTAAAATGAGGGTTCTCTAAATGGGTGAGTTGGCACTGGCTTCATTAGCCAGCTCTTCTTAAGAGTATTCCAGAGTTAATTGTGCAGTTGTTTATGTTATGCACAAACTCCATGGAAGATGAAATTTTTTTTTCGAAAAATGGTATCCAGGCGAAAAGCAATTACTGCCGTCTGAGAAAAGATAACATGCTATTTTGCAGAAAAATCAATTCTGCCTTATATTGGTTTATTCAAAGAACAAGAGCTGGCCAGTGATGGGCAAAATGATAGATTAAATTTGGTCATTAATCTTTGAACCCATAACTCTCTGTGTATAATGTTCTTTTTAGGCTCAGTCATTTTAGAAGACAAGTTACTGACAAGTGCTTTAATATGTAGATTTTGCCCACCCTTTGTATACCAATCATTGATGAACTTTAAGCTAAACACATCCCTTATAAAAAGCCCATTGTAAAGGTTGACAACTGAAATCATATAATGAAATTAGCTGCAATAAGTAAGTTCTTCATTTTCCTCATTTTTTTAAACCATGACACCAATGTGTCTGAGCTTTTATCCTAAAGTGTAAGATTTGCTAAGGCATAACCATATAATCAGCAACCATTCCACTTATGAAAACCAACTTTTTTCAAATTTAAAAAAATCAAATTTTATTAAATTGATCAGATCAATCACTAATGAATTGGTAACCTCCTGCCAACTTTTTATTTATTATTTAATGAATTTACCTGTATTTTTCATGTGTAATAATAATAATAATAATAATAATAATAGCATTTATACAGTGCTTTAAGCTTTGCAAGTCATATCTCATTTGAAGTTCACAATAACTCTTTGAAATAGATGTTTAATAATCCTCATTTTACAGATGAGAAAACTGAGGCTGAGAGGTATTAAATGACTGACCCAAGGTCACACAGCTAGTAAATGTCTAAGGTAATATTGAAACTCAGGTCTTCTTTATGCAAAGACCAGAACTCTATCCATTATGACATACCTGCCAGAATTAGGTTAGTCAGGTCCCAAAATTTGATGGGTGTGATAGATGGGTGGTACAGTAGATAAATGCTGAGCCTGGAGTCAGGAAGAGTCATCTTCCTGAGTTCAAATCTAGCCTCTGACACTTCTAGTTATGTGACCCTAGACTAGTCACTTAATCCTATTAGGCTTAGTTTTTGCATCTGGAGGAATAGCAGGCCAGGTACATTTGCTAAGAAAAACCCCAAATGGGGTCATTGAGTGACACACAACTAAAAATGACTAAACAACAGAATTTGATGATAGAAGTCATTTGCAGTTAGTCTTTTGGTGGGATTTGGAAGAAAAAAAAAAAAAAAACGATTTGTATGGTTTGTGCTTGGAGGTGCTTCCTTGGTAGAAACAATGAAATCATTTTTGTTAATTTAAGGATAAACAAAACCACTTTTTTAGAAGAAAAGAAAAATGTGTGCAATGAAATGAGGCATAGAGACGGCTACATTAGGAAATAGTAGGCAAGACAGGAAAAAAGTTTGACCAATGGTCACTTCTAATTATATAAATACTTTCGAATTCATTAATCATATGAATTCTGTGTGATGGTGATTAAATCCTTCGGCAAATCCCGAGTAACTTCTCTATGTGGAAACACCGAAACATTGATAAAAAATATGGCCCACCTTCTCAAAATATAGACCAATTAAATACTGAGATTTAATTTGGATATTTTACTCTGTCTGCACGAGGTATATATTAATAATGCTCTCTCCCCATCTTTCCCCATCTTATTTGTGAAAAAGAGAACCTTCTCTTTATTGACATAATCTTGAAGAATCTAGCTTTCCTCCCAAAATTACACATTTTTTGCATAAATGGGCCTAATTACCTGAATTCAGTTTTGATTAGCAGTGTTAATTGATGCAGCTGTGGATGGTATCTGTTTACCTAAATTACCATGTGCAAACAGCAATATGTCTGAAAGTGAATATGCTAAACTGAAAATACTAATTAACTAAGACAGATTGGTATTCAAGTCACATCTCAGAGCTTTTTAATGAAAGCCTCGATGTGTCAGGGTTTTATGATATTCAGACAGAAATGTCTATATTACATATGATTTCTAAATTTAATTCATAGGAACAGATGGGATGTCGGCCAAGGTTCCTCTGAACTGCTTCTGGTATTAATGTGAATATTTTCCTAGATTGGAAGCATATTCATATGTTGTATGTGTGTGTGTGTGACTTTTATTGTGTGTTTGACAATATGCCAGCCCAGCACATTTCAACTCATCTATTTTTGACCAATATATTTGCAAATCATATCCACCTACTGTCCCAAAGATTAAGATGAATAAACTAGCTTGCAAGTTTAATCACATCAGCTGTTAAATTTAATCAAATCAAATGACAAAAAGGTTAGTTAAATAGGAATCTTTCAGGGACTAATCTTTCAGGAGTGTTGACATCATTAATTTAAAAAAAAATAAAACTGGACTATCTTATTTGTGTGCCTACAAATCACTAAGACTTCAAGAAGCCAAGGAAATAATAACTTCCTTTTTTTCCTTCTGCTGGGCATCTTTCAAAATTTTAAACTGGTTCAGAAATACACCTGGATGGTTTTAAGTCTTGGTCACCTTCTTTTGTTAATCTTTGCCACTTGTTTTCTATAAGCTTTTCTCCAATTAAATATTTACAGCATTTCCCCCATTTATTGTTGCCTTTAATTCTTATTAATGGTAATATTAAGTTAGTGGTGTCCAACGTTGAAAACACAAATTCTGCATATAATGTTATGGCATTAATGGTACCCTTATCAATTTCTCAAGAGGCTTAAAATAATTGCTCAGTATTACATAAGACTTGTAGTCCAAAGAAAGGGATGAGACCTCTTGACTCAGCCTTAAGAGTTTAAGATCGTCAACAGTGTCGGGGCAAAATGGGGGGATAATTTTCCAAGACATCAACTTGAAGATAATTACAGTTTGGCATGTTTAATTTAGGTTTAAGTGAGGATATAATTACTCTAAATTGAATAATTTCAATTACACTAAATTCTGTCCCCAAAGTTTTAGTTAATTTGTGTTTTCTTGATAGTTTCATCCCAAGTGAAAACAGAATGGAGTCTATCTAGTATCGAAAAGGATGTTTCTGGCTTGAATGGCTTCTCTCTTGATTCATTTGGGATATTACAATGTTAAGGATGTTAATCTGGCACCAATCGAGGTGAAAAGCATGAAATATGCTCACTCAGAATGAAAATGTGCATTATCATTGCCCAGTGGTTTTACATGTGTTGTCTTGAGAAAAATTTTAACAGGCAAACCCTGTTTTCCTTGAGGTTAGTATTGCTCCCTCAGGCTTTTTCAGACCAGAGAATGTATTGATTAGAAATAAGGTCATTTATTGATATTTTGAAAATTTAATAAGTATTTGTTAAGTGCCTACTATGTGCAAGGTTTCACGGATGAGTAGACAAAATGAATAATAGTTCCCCTGACCTCAAAAAGTTATATAGCCAGAAATATAGTTATATAGTCAGAAATCACATTTATAAGTATCAAATGCTTGTTGACTGCTTAATTGGTTTAAGTAATCAGGAGGTAGAAGGCAGCAGAAATAACAAGGGAGAATCTAGAAAGACTTCTTGTTAGAGATGGTAACTCAGTTATAAGCTACTGAGGAAGGAAAGAAATTGAAGAGGTAGAAGAGAGGAATCCCTTTCTAGTGATAGGGGAGATGATAGGAAACAGCAAATTGGCCAATTTGGAAGAACGTATAGTTACATGAAATAAGTCTGAGAAGGTATGCTAGTCTATAAAAGAAAGCCAAATACAGAGTCTTGTAGTTTAATGTAGAAGTAATAGACAACTATTGAAGGGTCTTGAGCAAGGGCACCTCTTCTTGCCACCATTTAACTCATGAACAATCCAAATCAATTCAGTATATTTCTTAATCACTGACTATCTTGTGAGTAGGGTAGCAAGGTAGCACAGTAGATAGAGCTCTGGGCCTGGAGTCAGACAAATTCTATCCTCATGAGTTCAAATCTGGCCTCAGACACAAGTTGTGTGATTCTTGGCAAGTCATTTTACCCCACCCACCTCAGCTTTCTCATCTGTAAAATGAGCTAGAAAAGGACATACTAAACCACTCTAATATCTTTCCCAACAAAATCTCAACAAGGATTCACAAAGAGTTGAAATGATTGAATTGAAACAATTTTGAGTGTTGTTTTAGACTGTAAGGAAAACACAAAATAAATGAAAGAGACGTTGTTCTCATGTAGCTAAGAATCCAGGGTATGGTATGGATGCAAACCAATGACTCAAAATAATATATGGCAATTACACCCAAGTGTTACAAATCTGCCATTCTACTGCTCTGAGGAATAACTAGGTTGCACGAAAGCACTGTAGATCATAGAGTTATAGATTTAAAACTGGAAAAAATTTAGAGGGAATCAAATCCAATCCTTTCATTTTATTAAAGAAAAAACTCAAGCTCATTGAGGTTCTATAAGAATATGGTTGATTTACCCAGGGGTAACATTATTAGTAAGCATCTGGGGAAGGATTCAACCAGGTCTTTCAGGCTGTA
This sequence comes from Sminthopsis crassicaudata, assembly GCF_048593235.1. Classification (NCBI taxonomy): domain Eukaryota; kingdom Metazoa; phylum Chordata; class Mammalia; order Dasyuromorphia; family Dasyuridae; genus Sminthopsis; species Sminthopsis crassicaudata. The sequence goes on from NC_133621.1 coordinate 284,460,472, forward strand.
GGTCTGTCATTCTATCTACTACACCATGCTGGAGGAAAAAAAAAAAAAAACACATTATAAGAAAGGTTGCATTTTGCCTTTCTGCCATCCATTAGGCCTTTTGAAAATGTTTTATCTTAAACTTCTCCAAATTGCCTCAATAAACAGTACACTCTATACAAATCTTCTACATACAATTTATTTTTTGCACTGTTGTCTCACTCCCCATTAAAATCTGAACTGATCAAGAACAAGATCAAGGTTTTTTGGCTTTCTTTGTATCCTACTAGTGAGGTACAGGTAGCACTCAGTACCTTGTAAGTACTCAATAAAAGCTTGTTGATTCCCTAAAGGGTACAGATAAATCATTTTACCTAAGCCCTTTGTTGCTGAATGTTCCGGGGTAATACCAAAAGGGTCCATCATTATGGAACAAAAGGTCAACTGTTCCACACAAGCAAAGGATTTTTGCCGCTGGTGTGGTGTAGAGTGTCCATTGAATGTCAGAGCTTTCCCTACCACCTCTTTGCACTCAAAGCTTAAGGTCTCTGAATGTTGTCTAATGAAAGATAAAATGGACCCATTTGGCCAAATGTCAAAAGAGTATAGATTTAGAGCTTGAAGTGTCCTTAGCAGACATTTAGTCTTGACTGTCTTAAGACCGTATTCACACAGGGATGATCTTAGAAAGGAAAACCAGATGTTTACCAAGAAATTGCTTTCTGTATGCCTTGTTAGTCATGGAATTTGCCAAATGGTAAAAGAATCCTTAATTGGTGAGGACTAAATATCAGCGTTTTTTGGTTACTGTTGTTGCCCACTCTCTATACCCCCTTTTCTATAACCTTTTTCTGACACATAGGCTTTCCTGCCTTAGGAATCTTAATGGGAATTTCTTTATGAATTTTAATATATGTCAACTATGAGAAAGGAAAAATGGAAGTCAGGAGCCCCTTCCCCATCCTCTACTCCAAGATCTACAGATAATAATGTTTTAAGGCAAATACTTGAACCTCTTTAGCAGCTAGGTTAATTTCTAAGAACAGAAATGGGTTCTCAACAGTTTTTGAAGATGTATCCCCATTTACAGAAGGAGGTTTTTGGATCTTCAAATAAATATACAATTTGGTCTAAATCCTATTAATTAAAACCATGTTATTCATAGAATACTTCAAAGAATGTAATTAGATTTTCCAACTACTATCAATATTCTAGATGGATTTGGATCCCACTCTTGACCCTTACTATGAGCAAAAGGAAGTAAGGAAACAAGCATTTATTAAATACCTATTATGCATCAGGCACTATGCTAAGCACCTTATAATTATTATCTCATTTGATCCTCACAATAAAACTGGAAGGTAGGGGTTATTATTTTTCTCACTTTGCAGTTCAAGAAACTGATGCAAACAGGATACGTGACTTGCTCAGGGTCACACAACTAGTAAGTCTTTGAGGTAGATTTTTAATCCAATTCTTCCTGATCTCAGGTCTAGTGTTTTATCCATTTTATCTCCTATCTTTTTATAAGTAAGATAACAGCCTCTTGAACACAGTTTCTTCATCTAAAAATATACTTGTTGACTACTTAAGGGTACAAATAAATCATTTCACCTAAGTCCTTTGTGGTTGAGTGTTCTGGGTTAATGCTAGAGGGGTCCATCATTATGTAACAAACAGTCATTCATGCCAACCAAGATGTAAAAGAGAGTATAAATCTGTAGTACCTACTTACTGTACACTGGGAGATCCAATTGAGAATATGTATGAAAAGTGCTTTGAAAGACATTTAATATAAATAGCAGTTACTATTGTTCCTGATGTGTACTAATACAATGACTAATCTGAGGCATGAGGAGAAAATTGTAGATTTTTTTTTACTAAAAATATGAGAAATTATAGAAGGTATTTGAATAAGACATTGAGAGAATCACAATAGTTTTATGTTACATAATGATGCAACTTAGATCTGAAAGTTATATTAAAAAATAATTGCTGAACCCAAAATCTAAAGGCATAGTAAAGAAAATGTTACATTATAGATCTCCTGGTTTGACTATATTTTTATGGAATGAAACACCTAAAATATCTCAAGGAAGTTTCATTTTAACATCTTTTCAATTCAGAGGATTTTAAATTTTGTATGAACATGATATGGATATAAAATGATTAGCTATTGGCAAAAAGTGAAATAGAAAGTCTTTGCTTAAACTTTAAATATTATTATTTCATTGATTCAACAAGGATTTATTGAGCAATTTCTCTTCACTGGGCACTCTGCTTAGGCACTGGGGATGCGGATTACAAAATACAAACTCTTGCTTATTTTGAACTCAATCCAAAAAACATTTATTAAGCACTTACTATATGCCAGGTGGTGTCTTAGGTTCTAAAGATACCAAGATATAACAAAGCAATGCTGCCCTTAAGAACTTTCTTGTGTGCATCCAAAAATATATAAAATATAGGGAAAGTCATTTCCTGGGAGGAGGTACAAGTCTAATATGAAAGTCAGTTTGTAAATAACAGAACAAGTGCTCAAGATAACACAATAAAAGGGGAGGAAAGAGTAGAGTAGGGAAACCAGAGGCATGGGACTGGCATAAAGAGACATGGAAAACAATAAAAGTCAGTTTAGCTAGATGCTAGTAGATTTATCCTACCTTGTTTAATAGCAAAAATTCTGTTGATTTGAAGATGGATCCATGAGAAAGAGATGAAAAGAGAGGGTAGCTTACATGTGGCTGCTGGGAAAATGTCTAGTCCTTGGTGATACCTGATGGGAAAGGCAGGGAATAAGATGTACACAGATGACTTTCTATTAACACAGTATGTAGAAAATATAGGGACATAGATAGGGACTATACTTGCGATTTTCTTCCTAGGTAGAATCCAATCCAATCAATCAATAAGTATTTATTAAACATCTACTATATACTAAGTGCTGAATTAAGCACTAGGGATACAAAAAGGCAAAAGACAGTTCCTGCCCTGAAAGAATTTATAATCTAACGAGAAAAATTCCTCTAAAAATGGAGGTTGGCACCTTCTTGCCAATTTGTAGTCTTAGACGTTTCATGGCACTGAATGGCTGTGACTTGCCCACAGACAATATTTACCAGAGGCAGAAATTGAACCAAGGTCTTTTTGACTTTGAAGTTCTATATCCATAATGCCATGCTGTCTTCTAAACGAAATATATAAAGAATAAATAAAAAGTCATCTCTCGGTAAACAGTATTAAATGTGTGGGAGGGTGGAAGATCTGAAAAGACTTCATATGAAAGGTGTCACTGAGCTTAGTTTTGAAGAAAACTTGAGATTCTAAGAGAAAAAATTGAGGAGAGGGAGCAGTCAAGCTGCTAGAGAGGTAAGAATGAAGTGATAGGAGACTGAGGAACCTGGCAAGAAACTGAATTGCTGGACACTAGGGCACATGGGAAACTGGTGATATAAAGGGAAATTGGTGATATAAAGCACAGAGTTTAGCCAGTGAGCCAGTGATGCCAAGGTCAGAGTGGAACCAGCTGTAATGAAAGACAGATTTGATGCTGTGCCATTAGCTATTGTAATGCCAATCCTCTTATCCCTTTGCCTAGTGCCAGAAATTGACCCTAGAGTATGGGATAAGGCTGAGTCCACAGGATTGGGTCAAATCATTGCAGCTGCCTGAATGAGATGGATTGATGGTAGGCAGGAAGGGAGGACAAACCATAATATCCCCTTGTTGTTTTTCCCTATATAAATAAAAAGCACCATCTTAGCTTGATATACTGTTATTTCAGTAAAGTTGAGTTTTAGGAGAAACATTCTAACGGCTGGGAAAAAAAATGTACACCTATTGACCTGACTGGTTTCAGGCATTGTGGGATATCCTAAAAAGAGACAACATATGGTCCCATACTGAAGGAGCTTAAATCTAATAGAAAATGAGGACACACATACACAAAAGGACTAGAGGAAAATTCTGAAATATTGGCATTATTTAAACTAGTGCAAGATTTTGTGGTCTATATCATATATGTCATGCTGAAGGAATTCAGAATCCATACTTAATGAGACCTATGAAAATCTAGTCCATCGAATCCAACCCCTACATTTTTAATTGTCTTATTTCATTTTAAAACATAACTGATTTATTTTGCTTTTATATCAGTTATTTCTTACACATTCCCCCTCTCCCATTTCCCAGTGAGCCTTCCCTTATAAGAGACAAGGTTGAGGGTAGGGGGAAACTTTTTTCCAAAGCTAGTCCACACATCAGCCATGTCTGATATATGTAGCACATGCAACATTCTACATGAATAATCAACCACTTTTTCAAAGAATGAAGGGAGGTTAATTTCTTCCTTTCTTCTCCAGGGCAAAGATTGGTCATTATAATTACATAATAATAGTTTTTATCTTTTTGTTCTTTTCACTTAAATTGATGCATTCATGGAGTGCATTTTCCTGGGGGGGGGGGGGTTTCCCCTTCCTTCTGCATCAGTTCACACAAGTCTTTCAATGCTTCTCTGAATTTCTCATGTATTTCATTTTTTAAGGTTCAATAATGTTCCATTTGCATCAATTAGTTGGTACACAGAGTACTAAGTCTGGAGTCAGAAAGATTCATCTTCCTGAATTCAAATCCAACCTCAGGAACATCCTAGATGTATGACCCTAAACAAGTCATTGATCCCATTTGCCTCAGTTTACTCATCTGTAAAATATGTTAAAGAAGAAAATGACAAATCACTCTCTTATCTTTGCTAAGAAAACTCCAAATAGAATTGTGAAGAATAAGATACAACTGAAATTACTTCAACAACAACATTCCATTATCGGTTTAGCGATGCTTTCAAAACCTACATTTTATAACTGAGGAAAATGAAGTGTAATTAAGATGTCACTTGCCCAAAATCTTGTGGCTATATTAGAGCCTGGGTTCAAACTCATCCTTTCCTGATTCTAAATCCTGTGGATTTTGCACTGTTCCACAAGACTGGGGAGGTGATAAGAAGTGCAGCAGTATTTTCAGGAGGACATCCTGAATCAGCAGAAGTTACTTTCTTCATTCACCAAATGTGGACTTATAGCATGCTAATAGGAATCTGTAAATGATTTAATAACCACTGACATGAAGGTTCTTTAAAGAGGTTAAGGGCAAAACTGGAACTCCAGGGCAAAGAGTGATGTAACTGTTCAGGACAAAAACAAAACCCATCTCTGATCTTTGCTTCATTAGGTCTGCAGCTTAATTAAAGACATTTTATTTCCATCTGCATAAATAATAGTCATGCATTTTGACTTTTTCAGTTTCTTATGTCCCTCCAATCCAAACTGGATTTTTTTCTTTGTCTTAAGCTTCTCAAGAGCCCCTTAAGTTTCGTTAATGAGGTCCGTTGTGGAATATCTGGTGTGTTCCAATGTCGGGAATAAAAATCTCGTCCCCTTGAAACTCTGACTGAGAAGTCAACAAAGTAAGTAGACTTTGGCATTGGCAGCAGACTTCTGGAAGCATTCCTTATGTGTTTGGGTGTATTTAAATTTTGTTTTTAGCTTTTAGGTTTTGTATCTTGGTTGTACATTTGAGTGCTGGGGAAATAAGAGCAGATGGATATAACAACCAGGCTTTCAGGGAATTATACACCCATTACATTACAACACTTGCACAAACACAACAAGGTACATATGTCTATCTGAATGTGTGTTTTTGTTTCATTATTTCTTGGAGACCAAATGGTTGGAATTTAAGCAGAGATTGTTACTTAGCTAAAAGCCTGTGCATAAAAGTCTTTGCCTGTGGAAGATTTGGAGCTTGTAAGGAGCTCACAGACAGTCTGACCATCAATGAGAGAAATGCACTGAATCTGAACTGGGTTGGCTTACTTCATAATGGATCTAGACCTCTGATTTCATCAGTCTGAGGGAACTACTGGGAAACTGTCTCTACTAGTGTACATGGGTGACTGTTCTATGACTTCTAGGTCTTAAGAGGTACCTGAGAGGTTAGGTGATGTATTCGGAATCATGCAGTGAGTTTGAAATAAGAGACAAGACTTCAAGCCAAACCTTCTTAACCCAGAGACTAATCTTCTCTCTTCTATACAACACTACTTCCCCTATGAGAACTGTAGGGTTCATAAGAATAGATCTGAAAGGGACCTTTTACAGCTAAAAAAAACTTAGGCTAAGATAAATGACTTGTTTGAAGGCACAAAGGTAGTACTGAGATTCACTTGGATTCCTGTGACCTTAGGCTCATCACCTTTTACAGTCCCAATACGTCTCCTTAATTTACCTAAAAAGTGTGGATTTCCTCCCATTCCCCAAAATGGATAGACTTCTAGTGGGGAAACACTTTCCACCAATTGAAATATAGAATTAAGGAATTACCTGGAAGTACTAAGAGTCAATTTTCCCAGAATCCCACAGTCAGGATATAGAAGATGGGGCTGAGATGGGATCTGAACCCAGTCCTTCTTAATTCTAAGGCTCATTCTCTATCTGCTAGGTAACAATACCATCTGAATGGAATGGAAATGGAGTAAGAAAAAGAAGGGTCTCTAGTAATTTCATATTATAACAATTGTAAATGAATATCTCTTTTATTTCTGCCACAATTTAAGACACCCAAGCACAAAAAGGGAACGATAACATTGGTAGGTTATATTTTTCTAGCTTTTATGGCAGGAATAATAACATTGGTAGTTTATATTTTTCTAGTTTTTATGGAAGACATTATCCTTGCTTCATACCCACTCTGGGAGGCAAGGTAGTAGAAATATTACGTGCTGTCCCTATTTTATAATTGGAGAAACTGAAGATCAGAGATACAGGAACTTGAAATGAGCTGTGCCACTAGCAAATATTAGAACTAGAGCTGCAAACTGAGTTTTCTCACAATGTTAGTGCTTTTGACATTCCTATGTTTTTTACCTTTCATAAATATAATCAGTAATATGACTCTCCCCTGGACTACCATTCTCCAGTAATACAGATTCACACATATCTCAAAGACAATAGATTTTTCACCTGCAGATTACTTAGTGCTGATAATTGATGTGTGGCTTTAGAATATGGCATATAATTTTCTTGAGCATGGATAGTAGTAACAAGTTTATTTTACTAATTGAGTTTATTAATGATAATATTGTGTTTTTGTTTTCCTGGGTTATGTAACTGAACCAGTAACTTAATTTTTTGTTTGTCTCAGGTAAAATGGAAATAATAATAGTATCTCTCTTCCAGGGTTGTTTGAGATTAAGTGAATTTATATTTGTAAATTTCTTAGCATGATGACTAGCTTATAATAGGTTTGGATGGGTTGACGGGTTCCTCCCTTCTTCCCCTCCTTCCTCTCTTCCTTCCTTCTTTTGTCCCTTTCTTCCTCTCTTTCTCATTCTTTCCCTTCCTTCCTCCCTCCCTTTGTCCTTCCTTTCTTTTCTCTCTCCCTCCCTCCCTTCTTTTTTCATTTCTCCCTCTTTCCTTCCTCGTTTCCTCCCTTCTTTCCATTCTTCCTTTCCCCCTCTTTTCTTTTCTCCTCCTTTCTTTTTTCCTTCCTTCCATTCTCTCCCTCCCTTTCTTATTCTCTTTCTCTTTCCTTCTTTTCCTTCCTTCCTTTTTCCATTCCTCCTTTCATTTCTTTCCTTTTCCCTTTCTTCTTTCATCCTTTCAGTTTTCTCCCCTCTTTTCTCCTTCTCTCCTTTCTTCCTTCCTCCCTTTGTTTCTTTCTCCCAATCTCCTTCTTTTCTTCCTTTATCATGAAAGAATAATCCATATATAAGCTAAAAAAAGGGGGAAAGTCAGGATGAAATGAATAACTTCCATGATATGTTTAAACCACACTTAGACAATCAGGAATTTATTCTATATGAAAGATGAAAGTTCTATGTAAAAAGATATGTCATGAACAAAATGATGGAAGTCCTTGAGGCAAATGGTTTCATCAGTGTGGGCCCTCCACTCACTAACCCTGATTTTAACACATCTGTGATTTAGTAAATAGTATTCAACAATTGCTCTGATCAAAGAATTCCCCACTTTTGTCACCTTGTTGATGAACCTCTCTGAACATGGCAAGCCTGTTCCTCCCACCTGAACACATACAGCCTCTCACAGAACCCAAACTCAAAGACATTCCAATTTGGAAAACATTCAAATCTTGAGCTCAACTGTCCTAGCATTAGGAAACACACACACAGTAGTGAGATATCCATGTGGGTCATCAGTGAACATCTAGTATCATTGGTTCCACCCAGAGTTCTTAACCTGAATGTCAATGGACTTGTGTGAATAGACAGAAAGACAGGTAGAGAGCAGATTGATTGCTAGATAGATAATCAGGCAGAAAGATGATAGACAAATAAATAAAGATGTGTATTTATTGAATTTGGTTTATTTTGTCAAAGTATATATTTTGTTTTATCTATTTAAGAATATTATTTTGAGAAGGATCATCAGATTTCTTAAAATAGCACATGAGACAGAACAATTTTATGAAATCCTGGTTTAGATGAAATTTTTTGAGGGCAAGGACGGATTAATTTTTGTCTTCTTATCCCCATTACCTAGCACAGTGAATGACACATAAATGTTGCTTAATAAATGCTTGTTGATTGCCAAGTTGGTTAATATGGAAGCTTATATATAAATCTGAAATATTCCAGCTCTTTTAGTTGTTAGATATTATGATGCTGTTGACTGACCTTTTGGCTCCCTGATAAATTTGTCTCTCTGCACCTACATTTTGCTGATTCCTCATTAATTCATTTTTCTATATTTCTCACCATGTCTCCCAGAATCCTATTATATTGCATCTCCTCACCATAGTATCACAGTACTACCACTCTCCTTAAAATAAATAGGAAAGTTTTTACACTAAGGGAATACATGTTAAGTCATTAACTGGCTTTTCACACACATGTGAAAGGTGTGCTCATTATCAGAAAAGCTCATGGTACTCTGGGTCCATACATAAATGTACTTCACCCACAGAGAATGTCCATTAGATGGAGATCCATTAATATGGACTACTTCTTAGACATGCAGAAATCTGGGGAGATCCCTTTCCCCTTAAATTCGTATCCAGTGTATGCACTTTGAAATATAAGAACGTAAGATAGTAGAATGGAAATTACTTGAGGGTTAAGACCTTCCCAAAACACCAAGCACTTAGGAGATGTTTGAGAAATGCTTGTTGAACTCAATTGATTAAAATGTAAATGTTGAGAGGGTAAAATATGAGGCAGCATGTGACTATGGAAAGACATTAGTTCTAAATTTAGAGGTCCCAGAATTACTCTCCACTCTGACACTCCCTATGTGACTTTGGACAAATCACTTAGCTTCTATGATTTGATTTCTTCAACTGTAAAATTAGGGGCAATGGAGAGAGTAATGGGTCTGAAACCAAGAAAATTAATCTTCTCAAATTCAAATCTGGCCTTAGATTTGTGACCCTGTTTGCCTCAGTTTCCTCATCTGTAAAATGAACTGGGAAGGAAATGGCAAACCCTCCAGTATCTCTGCCAAGAAAACCCCAAATGGAGTTACGATGATTGATGATTGATATACAATTGTCACTGACTGAACAACACCAAAAATAATTAGCAGATGGGGTCAGATAACCTCCAACGATCCTGCCAGCAATAATGCATGCTCCTCTAACTTCAACCCACTATAAAATGCAAATACATAAAAAAGAGAGGTAGGTACCATGGTTTGTTAAGAAAGGAACATGGAAACTTTCATCTGCCTTTGATTCTTGGCTCTATTAATTACTACTTTTGTGACATTGAGTGAGCCATTCCCCCTTTGTGGTTTTTAGTTTCTTCTTCTGAAAAAAAAATGGATTGTATTAAAATATCTCTAAATTTCTTTACAATTCTTTGATCTTTGGTGTAGTTTATAAAACAGAATGTTTGGTTTTTAAGATTTTTTTTTTCTTTTCTCCCAGTGATTTCTAAGAATTAGGTAAAACAAAATTATACTATCATATTATTATGTTGCTTTGCTTAGCTAAAGTTTAACTTCATCCCACTTCCAGCCTCCAATTGTCTTCCCGTTGCATATATAAGGGGGATTAGACAATTAGCACCTTCTGAGCATGCTCAAAATCGTCCAAGTTGATTTAAGGACAAATACAAGCATTCTATAACTGACTTCTCATTGGACATCCTTCTCCCCTTACATTTGATTGCTTTCAATTGTAATTGGCTATAGCCTTGAGGATTTTTATTTATTAAATGTTTTATAGTCCAATCATGGTTTTCTTTAATCCTACTGATTCTGGCTATTGAGAATGACATCTATAGCTGTGTGATCCTGGGCAAGTCACTTAACCCCAGCCTCAGGGGGGGAAAAATGAGAATAACATCTAGAAAGTCTCCTTTGTATGTTATTTGTACCTTTCTTTTACATTTATCTTTTTGTCATCTGTCTCTCTGCCGTATTTTCCATACTAGACTCCCAGAGGTCATGTTTTTGGGGAACTAAGCCACTCTGCTTTGGAATTATTGTTCTAATTGCAGAGAGCTCAGCCCTCAAGTCTACCCATGGTCACCTAGACATCCATTCAATATGTCTTGAAGGGTGGTGTCAATAATTAAATCAATAGGCTCATTTTGAAGAATGGTCCTATTCATCTATTCACTGTTCTTTCAAATCCCAAGAGCCAATTCTTCCCTGACCAACATTTCCCTATAAGTGTTGTCTAACTCTGCTAGGACAGACACTTTTATTGTTGTCTCTTTTTTAAAAATTAGTATCCCTGGGGCTTAGGACAGTACCTGGCATATAACACTAAATAATTGCTTTTTTATCCATTCATTAACAAGATTTTATCTCAATAGATATGAATTCTGACTTCCATTTTAACATACACACACACACATATATGTATGTATTTCAATTAATAAGCATGCATTTTCCCCTCTGATCTTCTATCCTTGAAATAGTAAAGAAAGAAAAGTAAAAGTTTGTAACAAATATACCCAGTTAAGCAAAATAAATTCCCAAATTGGCCATGTTCAACCCCACTAAGGTTTCAGACTTCATCTTCTGTGCTCTAATTGGTCATTGAATTGATTAAAATGAATGTGTCCTAAAGTTAGTTTAAAAAAAAAACAAAACAAAACTAGAAACACTTATATGAATTGAGACAGAGGGGAAATGAACAAAACAAAGGAAACAGTTTACACAATAGCAACAAGACCAAGAAATACATCCTTTTGCCCATTTCCTTTAACATCCTGATATTTATATGCCATAATCCTTTCAATCATTCATTTTTTTCCCTCTTAGTTTTATTTCCTTTTCTGAAGAGAATGGTGGGATAGGGAACAAGTGAAGTTTTTGTCCTGATGCAGGTATTTATTCTTACTTCAGCTTTTTTTTTTTTTTAATCAACCAATAGATCAATCAGCTAACAAGAATTCTTAAGCACTTAGATGTGCCTAGCAATACTAGGTGCTAAGGATACAAAACAAACAAACAAGCAAACAAAAACACCAAAGAAATAGTACTTGCCCTCAAGGAGATTTCATTCTGTTAAAGAATATATACACATAGAAATAATTTTAGAATAAATTTTTACAATTTTTTTTTCATAGAAGGGCATTAGCAACTTGGGATACAAGGTAGTAGAGAGAAGGGTATAGGTGGGAAGTGATGCTTTAATTGTGTTTTGTTCAAGGAAAACATTTTCCTTTGCGCATTAAATTTTGAGACGTCAGCAGTTCTCCTGGAACTTAGAAAGAAACAAAAAAATAGAAAAAATCATCTGCTTTTTAAAACCCCAAAACAATGAAGTTCACTAAATCTAACAACTGAGCTAATAAGAAATCCCTGAGGTGGAAATTTAAAGGTTCCCTGGTCCCCACCAGTAGGCACTTTGTCAACACAGTGAGGATTAGTCTCTAAGGTCTGAAAACCAGGGAGGAGAGAAGAAATACTTAATGGGAAAGAGGAGATTGTATTTCTGATTGCATGTAACTCAAGTTATTCGCAGTAAGGTGCATCCACCCATTCCTTGATATCCACTTAGACTGGAATATAAACACCAGACACTGATGCAGAGAATACCAGCCTGGGCATTATTAGCATAAAAATGATGCCCTTTAAGAAAGCACTGTATCCTGAAAGAGACAAATTGGTACATCCTTAAATCCGTTTTGGATTTCAGTAGAAAACAAGTCTTACCTTGCCATATGACCAACCAAGCGTGGAGAATACCTCTGGCATAAATATGTATTTATTTGATTTGTGAAGGGAAGAGGAGGGCCCTCTCTCCCCTGCCCAGGGAGATATTCTCTCCAGGTGTGCAGGCAGCCAGAAGAATTTTAAATCCCCAAAAGTCACAGAAGCCCCAATTTGAAATTTATCAAATGGCTTATGTCATCCTAAATTCCCCATTCCCACCCCCCACTCCTCTGCAAACTAAACCCTTGGTAGGTGATAAATTGGGCTTCTGTCAGGCCATAGCAAATCAAGATTCTGAACATTTGGGTACCAATAGTAGGAATAGCCTGGGTAATTTTATCTATCAGAATTCACTTGTCTTCAGAGTACACAAAAGAACGAGGGGAATCTAAAAATGGCAAATGGCAAACCAAAAAAAAAATTTTTTTTAAAGTAAATCTCCCTGAGATTTAGCTTCTCAAATCATCCACTTTTTTCAGCATTAGAGAAATGTCTTACTAACTGGTCTATAAGTAAGTAACAAATGTTCCTGGAGCAAGAGCCATCAAATATATTTCTGACAAAAAAAATCATTGAGAGGGGAAAGCTCAGGAAGAAGTTTCAGAGCAAAGGTGTAAGGGCCAGTGATGGGAGAAACTGGTTACCACTCTGATAGGCTAACAAAGATGTTACTACTCACAAATAGAAAGGCTATCAAATGGGGAGAAGACAGGATTAGACTGGACCAAAAAGCAGATCTCCAGGGCTTTCAAAAGAAGGGCTTATTATTCTTGCTAATAACTAGGTGCGAAAGCTCAATTATTTTGTCAGTTTAAGGAATTCTTAACTCTCAGCTCTCTCTTAATGTTGGAAGCTTAGTACAAAGCCACTGTCACCCTACCCTCATTATATCCCTTCATAAGCAGTATCAAAGATAGGCAAATAGTTAAGTTGCTGCTTTTGCCCTATTAATATCATTCATATTTTTGGAGTATTTAAGATCAATCAGTACTAGCCTACCAATGGAGTGAAATTTTAACCCAGGAAAAGAAGATTTTTCAGGGAGAGAGACCAAGTAATTGTTAATAAATATATATATATATATATATATATATATATATATATATATATATATATATATATATTTCACTTAAATAGCATTACTTTGACCTATTAGCTTAAAATATTTAAAGGAATTCATTGACTTTTCATTTTTAACTGTTTAAATTTAAGGATTTCAAATTTAAAGAATTAACAATGTTTTTGTACTACTAGAGAACCAAATGATTAAAGATGAGGGCTGAAATGAATCTGACTTGGTATTTAGGATTTTGAACAAACACTCACCCTCTCAATTTTACAGTTAGAGAAACCAAAACAGAGAGATTTGAGAAGTAATCGGAGTCAGGCATGCATTCTCACTTGCGAGCAGATTCTAAGAAAATAGATCTTTCTGTCAAAAATTACCTCAAATCATAATAAAATCACATACACACAGAGCTCATAAAAAGTTTGGGAAGCAGGTCTCCTGAAGACTATAATGGAATGTAAACTTCTTGAAGGCACTGCATTTATCAAGAAACAATTATTAAGCATTCATGATGTAGCAAGAACTCAGTATCCATGGTGTAAATACCAAAATGAATCATACTTGCCTTTGAATTGTTTTACAATCTAATATAGAAGATGGCAGCTATAGTTCTATGTAGGTAGAAAATTGATTCATTATCATTTTGGAGGAAAGCATTAGTAGCCAGGGATATTGGAAAGTCTCTGCAAAATATAGCACTTGGGCTTAACTTGAAGGCAACTGGAAAGTCAAAAGGATAAAAGATGAGGGAGAAGAAAGAGTTCCCACTCTGGGGAGCTGGATTCAAACTTTTTTATGATATTTATTACCAGGATAGCCTTAGGGAAATGACTTGACCTCCCCTATGACTCAGTTTCCTTTTTGTGAAATGAAGGGATTATCCTAGATTATCTACAAAGTCCCTTTTATCTGTAGCTCCACAGCTACAGATTATGATTAAAGAATGTCAAGGCACAGAGGGATGAATCTGGAGTCAAAAATCTACTTGTTAGTTGTTTTGCTGGATGACTATGGGCAAATCTTCCATAGTTTATTTATTTATAAAATAGAGAAGGAACAGCTAAGTGGTGCAATGGATAGAGAGCACCAGTATGGAGTCAGGAAAACAAATTCCAGTGACCTCACTTACTTGCTGTGTGACCTTAGGCAAGTCACTTAGTCTCAATTGCCTCCCCCCATCAAATTGGGGATAAAAACCTCTGTTTGAAGATAAAATGATATATTATTTGTGAAGCTCTTTGTAAGCTATAAAGAACTATATAAATGTTCATTGTTATTTTTCTCTATTATTTTAGGCCTAAGTTCTAGGCTGATTACAGTCTTCTTTGCTTCTTAGGCTGAAATCAACATCACCCCCTGGGAAAGATTGTTTCTGCTAGAGATTTAAAAATTTGATTTGGAATATCATTTAGAAAGTGTAAACTATGCTGTCTCTCAAACAGGAAAGAGAATACTTGGGGATATCCCTCACCAGAAAAAATCTTGATTGGAATGAAGTTTGGTAGTGGCTTTATGGAGATCAGGGATTCCGGTCTTTCTTGGAGATTGTGGATGACAAGGTATATGAAGCATATTGAAATGCTGGAAGGAAGTTTGGGGGTTTTCTCCCCTGAGTCTTACAATATGAGTTTTAGAAATTCTTAAATATCTGCCCATGGCAATGAGAAAGGACAAGAAAAAGAGTCTCCAGTTTCTAGTTTCCAAAGCATCTAATGTTTTAGCAGCTTCTTCAGAAGCAAATGCAATATTTTAATTGCTTCTCATTGTCCTATAATATAATTTGTAGAAAGTTAATTCTAATAGCATCAGTGGCAAGATTGAATCAATGCTCACAGCAGAGATCAGGTAAGAGGAAATTTTCATACATAATAAGCTCTGCTTCTGTTTTCCTAATTTCAAAAATTACACAGGCAAAGGGAGGCTTGGTTGATTTCCAGAAGAAGCTGCTATTTCATATTAAAAAAAATGAACAAGGAATTTGATTAACTTTTTAGAGTGCTGAATCAGTAGTCAGGAGGATTTGGATTCAAATCCCTCATCAGATACTGTCTGCCTACATTACCCTGGTTAAGTTAGAGGCTGCTCTCCTCAACAATTTTGCAAAATAGCAGCTCTCTATAGGATTGTTGGGAGGAACATATGAAAATGATTGTAAAACTTTTTGTAAAGAACAAAGCATTATATAATTGTGAGCCCTGTAAGGGGTGACATAGAAGTCAGTGCTGTTTCAAGCTATTAAAGCTATTTTAGCTTTAAAGCTAAAATGGATTTAATTAACAATAAAGTTAAAATAGCTTTAATAGCTTAAAACTGCATCAAGACACTTGGGACACTATATAAAAGGGAGATAAAATGGAACAATGGAAAATGTTTTGAATTCAAAAGAGCAGGGTTCAAATCTCAGTTCTGACAAACCTTTGAGATTTAATCATTTTGGGCCTCAGTTTCTTCATTTGTAAAATGAAGAATTGTACTAGGTGACCTAAGTAGAAAGTTTAAATTATAGAAGTTTTACATTCTCAGATCACTGATTAGCCCAACAATGTTTATAATCTCCCACTGGATGAGTTAATAGGCCAAAGGCATTGAAAATGGATGCATGTTCTACCTGTTTTTATTTATATGACCTAAGGATAACTCTCTGAACTTCCTAATCTTGACGGCTTTATGTATACAGCAAGGGGTTTGACTATAGAACTTCTAAGGTCTCATCTAACTAGAAATCTACAAATCTAAGCTAATGTCATGGTTTTCTAGGGGTGCAAAAGGCAAGTTTGTTATATTATTCCCCCTTTCCTCCATTTTCTTCTCTTTTGTTTCTAACCAGAAAAATAATCTGATACCAAACAAGACTTCTGTTATCCTCCATTTATTATTATGTGTACATCTTGCATTTCCCCATATCTGTGTCTTCTTTCTACCTTTCAGAGACTGAGCCTAATTTCACTGCTATTTTTAAAAGCATATTTCACCTCAAGACCTTTGGCAGCAGCTGCTTTCTGAAAACAGAGCATACCAGCTGTTGCTTTGTCTCCTCTTGGCCCATTTTTAATGCCTCCTGAGCATTGAGGCAGCTCTTCCCCAACCAATGATGCTTTTTAGTGTCTACCAAAAGGTTTTCATGATGAAAGGGGAGCAGACAAGTCAACTGAGCTCTCTCACAGACAGAATGAGACCAGATAGCCCTGCCAGTGTAACTCAAGATGGGTAGAGAGAATGTCAGGTTGCCCATCATCCTGGGACAGTCCTCCAAAGAAGATCTCAAAAAAGAATTTCAGCACTTAAACCTCATAACCTACAAAAATGATGGTAATTGCAAAGGAAGAAATATCATGAGTTTCAGTGGAAGGATGTTTTTGATAAAAGGATTAACCTGGATAATGTTAGCATGCAAGAAAATGATATTATTATGTTAAAAATGATTAGCCTGGCATAGTGGATTAGGGAACCACTCCCAAAGTAGGAAAGATGTGAATTGAAGCCTCTTCTCTGACACATACTGCTTGAGGAAGGGTAGTGTGAGCCAAACATTGGATGTTGTCTTGATTCCCATTGTCGATGTTTCCTATCTTTGTGACCGTTCATCTCTATATACTTTAGTTTCATCATCTAGATAATGAAAGGGCTCCATGTGGCAGGTGACCAACTCAGAGTTCAGAATGAGATATGTATTTCAGAGCATGACCAATACAGGAATTTGTTTTGCTTGATTGAGACATGTTTGTTTTAAATTTTTTTTATTATTATGAGAGGATGTGGGAGAGAGAAAAGCAAAGAAAAGAATTATTTTTTAATTGAAAAATAGAAGGTATGAATCTAAGCCCATCATTTTACCAATGTGGAATTGGAAACTCAGAGAAAAGATGTGATTTTTCCCAAGTTCATTCAGCTAGTAAGCATCCAAGGTGAGATTTGAATCCATGTCCTTAGATTCCAGAGTCTGGACTCCTTCCTGAATTCTTTCTTGAACACGGCATTTATTGTCTCAAAGTTCCAAGCTATTTATTCTCTTAGACCACAGTTAGCAGAGTTGGTATCTACACATATTGTTAGATGGCATTTCCTCAATTAAGTTGTTGGATTGATCTCACACATACCATATGCAGAATATGTGTATTTAAAATGTATATGAATATGTATACATGTGTTTGTATTTATCGCTCCAGATGCCTTTAGAGACAAGTAGTTATATGTTTTTCATGTTATATATATACTCTCATATATGTATATCACAGATGTATATCTATATATTTATATATGTGCCTATGTTTAAAACCAAACAACTGTTAACATTTTAGTTTGTAAATCATGATCTGGTAAAGAAAGCATGACACTTAATGTGTAAGATATTTTTTGTAACTCATATAATTTTCCTCTTTCTACTCTCCCGCTTAGCCTGTGATAATAACCAATTAGTTGCACATCTCCCACTCGAAAGATGGGAAGCTTGTGATTGGAGCCCACATTGGTTTTAGTGAAAAGCATTAATGCATCTCCAACCAAGGAAGGAGCTTAATTTCTCTCCCTGCCCTTCTCTGGGTAGAATGACATTAAAGACAATTCAAATAGCTTTTCTGTTTATTTCCAATTAAGCTGCTAAATGTGTTAGGTAGAGACGAGAAATCCAGAATAGCCAGAAGCAGCTTTCTAAAGCTGTCCCAGGGCTGCTACAATCTCTAACAATACCTGGTAATCTGGGTAACATACAAAAGGAGCCGAGTAGCCTTTGACCATTTAGTCAGGACAGATACTGACCAAGTCTCTGTGGATGGCCAAACTGGTCAGCATCATAATAATGTAAATAACCCTTAAGTGTGCCAAGCTTTTTACATGTAATTCATCCTCTCAAAAATCCTATGGAGTAGAGTGGTGAATTAGATAGAAAAACTCTCTGAATCAAGAAGAGTTAGATTCAAAACTCGTAGTGTCACACTGAATAAAACATTCCCTCCTTATGGAGACTTTCTAAGACTTGTCCTCTAAGACTGGCTAGCCTCTCTTGTTAGAGGAATATCCTCATCCTAGAGTTCCCTTTGTCAATGAAATAAGAATTTTGTTCTAAATGATTATACGTAAGAGTGTTATTTGGTTTTATTTAATGATTAATCGGCAAGAATTTATTAAAGAACTACTATGATGGATTCCAAAGACAAAGCTTACCCTGACCTCTAGGAGCCATATAAAATGCCATTTTTTCCATAAAAAGTTCTCTACTTTTCATATGTGAAATTACAGGTCTAGTCCAAAAGGAGGGAAAAACACTTCAAGTACAAAAATATTTTTAAAAAATCCACCTTCTCCCCCTCCCAGCTAAAACTTTCAAAGCTATGACATATGTAGCTGTAGTTCTCTTATTTACTAAAAATTTCAGGTTGGTTACTGATATATTAATGATGCACAAAGATAAAATTCCCTATCCAGTGTTGGAGTAGAGATGGAAATCAAACTAAAAAGTGACATTAAAAGACTAAAGGCAGGTACTTGTCAGCTTCAATTAAAGAACAAACTCATTTCACTCAAGTTTAAAATCATTATTTAAGTGTCTCATGGCAAACTTGTCTAGAGTTCCCAAAATCACTGCTGGAGTCAAAGTTAGCTTTTGTAAATAAATTTGTCTTTCTCCCTTAGACTTCCTCTTCCTGTTTTCTCCATTATTAATAAGGGGAAGTTAAGGGCCTCCAATTGCCTCAGGCATCAATGCTTATAACCATAAAGCCATCTTTCATTTCTCCCTCTTATTCATTCAACATTGCCCATTAATCACCAAATCCTTTCAAATGGAGTCCTGCCTTACCACAGGGTCATAGTTATCAGCATTCGAAGTCAGGACCACCTGAGCAAGTGAACAGTGAATAGAGTGCTGGGCCTGGAGTCAGGAAAATTTATCTTTGTGAGTTCAGATCTGGCCTCAGATCCTTTCTAGCTAAATGACCCTGGGCAAGTCCCTCAACTCTGTTTACTTCAATTTACTCACATGTAAAAGGAGGTGGAAAAGGAAATAGCAAACTACTCCAGTATCTTTGCCAAGAAAATCCCAAATGGGGTCCAAAAGAATGACAGAACACCACCAGCTCAATGTCATTTATCCCAACCTCCTCATTTTGTTTTTCAAATTAGTCTACAACTTCCTATTCCACTGTCACCATCCTAATAGAAATGCTCTTATGAGAACTAAGACATATGCTTTCTTTTCTCTGTCTCAAATAAACCTAACCCAACCCAAATAATAGGTCATTGAATAAAATTAATAATATTAATAGGAACACAGACATGGAAGTGATATCAGATGCCATTTAGTCTAACTTAGCTGCCAAATTCATGTATGTGTTGTATATAGAGTTATACATATATGTTTATATACATATACATATATATATATATATATATATGTTTGCTGCAGTTTATCCTTTACTCACTGCTATCCTATTACATGGTTCAGTGTGAAAAATGTCAAATTTGAAGTCAAATTTCCAATTTCAAATCCAATTTCCAACCTGGCTTTATCCACCTGTGAGCAAATCCCTTCATATAGTAAGTAAAGGAACACACTAAAACCTTAGGAAGCTAGATCTACACTTTAGGGAACAAAGCTACTGCTCAGTCCAATCCTTATAGAAGAAAAAAACTGAGATGCAGAATAGTTTGAAGATTGATCTAATGTCACATAAGTAATAAGTATCAGAGGCAAGATTTGCATCTAGGTTCTCTTAGTTTAGAACCCATATTCTCCTTTTGTAGAAAACCCTATGGGTGTGTTTCTCAAAATTTAGGGCCATTTATTGCCCTAAGGGTTTTGGCCCAAGTTGCACAGCCTCTGATATATATCAGAGGCAGCTCTTGCACTCAGATCTTCCTGCCTATGAGGCTAGGACTTTTAATATGATGAATATTTTTGGGGAAAAAAAAACACACACACATAGCCTCTTGCTACACCAAGGCAAAACAATTCTTTTTTTCATATGCCTTAACAAAAGTTTCCCAATATTTTTCTTTAAAAGAAAATTTCAGACATTTAGCCACATACCCAATGCCAAATATCTGGCTGAGAACTGAAAAAAAATCAGCCAATCTACCAATATTAATAAGTTTCCACTACATGTCTGGCACTGTGGAACCTCTGAAGGATACAAAAAGAAGAAGAAGAAGAAGAAGAAGAAGAAGAAGAAGAAGAAGAAGAAGAAGAAGAAGAAGAAGAAGAAGAAGAAGAAGAAGAAGAAGAAGAAGAAGAAGAAGAAGAAGAAGAAGAAGAAGAAGAAGAAGAAGAAGAAGAAGAAGAAGAAGAAGAAGAAGAAGAAGAAGAAGAAGAAGAAGAAGAAGAAGAAGAAGAAGAAGAAGAAGAAGAAGAAGAAGAAGAAGAAGAAGAAGAAGAAGAAGAAGAAGAAGAAGAAGAAGAAGAAGAAGAAGAAGAAGAAGAAGAAGAAGAAGAAGAAGAAGAAGAAGAAGAAGAAGAAGAAGAAGAAGAAGAAGAAGAAGAAGAAGAAGAAGAAGAAGAAGAAGAAGAAGAAAAAGAAGAAAAATGAGATGATCTCTACTCTCATTGGGAAGTTTACAGAGCACTGGGTCACAGAGCAAGGCAGACCTGAATTGGAACCCTAATTCAGATACTTATTAGGGAGGTGACCTTGCAAAGTCCTTTAATATCTGTCAGCCTCAGTTTCCTCATTTACAAAATAGAGATAATAACCCCTGCCTTACAGGATTGACATGAAGATCAAATAAGATAGCCATATATAAAACCAATATAAAGATTTTGCAAACCTTAAGTGTTTTATAAATGCTTGCTCCATTTTTGTTAAGTTTTCCCTCTCAAAGTAAAAAATGTCTTATTCTAATGCCAAAGATTCAGATTTTGGGACAGATCCATATGATTGAATGTATTTTCTATTTAATCTACTCTGTACTGGGTATCATGAGAAACTATATTGATAGTTTGGTAATGGTGTTTCTAGTGACAGTATTATTAACTACCCTATATAACGGTCCTTGGATTTTTCAGTGTTCTTCAAGGGACAACTTTCTTATTAGGAAATTTGGATTTCTTGTCATCCTGTAAAGTGAAGAATTACTAAGACTTTTTTTTTTTAGTAGAAACACCTAGTTTATGTGGGCTCCTGCGAAGCTCCTAAGGCATGTTCCATAAACCTCGGATAAGCTAATGAATTTTGTCTGCATGCCCATAAAAAAGAAAAAAAAAGTTTCGTGTGTGTGTGTGTGTGTCTGTGTGTGTCTGTGTATGTGTGTGTATGTGTAGAGCAAAAGAAGAGTAAATAGGTTTGTATTTGGCTCACAAACAAATGACTCTTTAGTGAAAGGAAAGTCAAATGTTAATTAAATCCGTGCAGTGTTTAGATGGATAACATCACTCTGTATTGTTAAATCAGCTTTGATTTTAATTGCATGACAAAAAAATAACTGTAAATGTATTGCTGACAAAGGTTTTTCTCAAAATCAAATCGTATTTAAAAGCAAAAGCAATCCTTTTCATTATACATTGAGTGACCTCATGGATACTAAAACTTGACACCCAAGTCACTGATCAACCTTCCTGCAGTGAGAGCTCTTCTTCTAGCCATTCCCTAGTTCTCTTCTTCAAAAATGAAATTTAAACCAAATGAACTTTAAATATTGCAACAGTGAACCCAAGCTCTATCCTTTGTTGGGTTTTGTTTGAACCTTTCTATTTCTCCCCCAAGAGTGCAGTCTTTTGTTTCTGCCTTTGCTCTCTTAATGACTTATAGCCCATAGTGGTTGGGTGGTCAAGAAACAGCAAGACAGATCCATTGTTTTAAATTTTTTCCAATGACTTGCTCTCCTTTTTTTTTGATCCTGTAAATCATTCAAGCACCCAGTAGATTTTCTCCTACAACCAATGCAAAGACAATGTCATCCCAATTTGCAAGTTGGAAAACACTCACAGAGGTTTCTGAATTAGGACCCAAGATAGTTTGTGTCCCTCACCCATCAGTCTTGCCTCTCTCATTGTCTGTCTGTCTCTGTATACCAAAGCCAATAAAAATGCTTAGAGTTGGCATCTCACAAATGTACACCCTTAAACCATGAAGCAGGAATGCCACGTAGGAAATATTTTTCTGACCTTTTCAAATTACATCCAACTGTCTGGGGGATTTCTCAGTGACTAGAGGTAATAAGGTTCAATCCGTTTTACTGGTTGGCTTCAAATTTAGTTCCTCGGAAGCCTGGACTTATCTATTCTTTTTCATCTTGGCCCTGGCATCCTTTCAGTACTGTAATCCGTGCATCTAATCTCCACCCACACCCCCAATCAGGGTTTGCTCAAGGATCACAATGTGAAAAGTCCAGCCGTGAAAGACTCACCATTTATTGCACCTTCTAAAAGCGAAATATTAGCATGGGAGGCGAAGCTGGTATGTTGCCTTTTGAGAGGCTCTTGTTGAATTTAATTAGCTTTTAGATTTCATCTCTATCCTACATCTCAGTTTTCACTGCCCTATGTGATTTATGCTTCAGTGATTTTCATTTATATAAAACTTTTCAAACTTAGCTATGCTACTAACACAAATTAGAATATTAAAGAGTAGAAGGTAAAAATTGTGAAGTTCTAGATGTTAAATTGATTTCATTTTAGTGTTCTATTTTCTTCCTTCCTTCCTTTTTTCTTTTTTTTTTTTATTATGTGAGTCCAAATGGAATAGACACACTCACCCTGTTAAGTAAGTGAATCACCCATGTGAGACGTACCACACACACACAAAAGACAGCTGCACTTGCCCCATTCTTTACTGTGCCCCATGAAGTAGAACAGAAAACACAAGTTAAGGACACATTTCTTAACCTTGTGAAAGTGAGGGAGGGAGCCTATCAGGAAGTCTGGACTACAAGGAAAAGCTCATTTTATTGTTTTTTTTTTTGTTTTTGTTTTTTTTGTTTTTTACATATTGGGACATATCCATGCCTTTAAGACATTGGAGAGAGAAGGAGGGGAGGGAGACACACACACACACACACACACACACACACACACACACACATGCAGAGAAACTGTGATCTCTGTTTTAACTTTTCCAGCAACAAATGCAACTCCATCATTTATCGTGTGGTTGTGTTGCTGCTGGCCTTCACATGATCCTATAAAAGAGTTTCAAGCCTCAATCGCCAATCCCCAAAGATCTAGTTGTGATTGGAGCTGGGTTTGCTTTGCAGATCTGTGCACCCAAAGGCCCAGAGGGCAGAAAATTGGGGAATTTACTCCTAAGAATGGTAAGTATGATAAGACCTGCTGTTTGCTATTATTCCTACTGCTTATAACATTAGAATCTGTTGAAATCATTCTGAGCCATGTAAATTATATTGAAAACTCCAAATGTTGAAAGTTTGATTGTTTTTAACATTTTTATAGTTGTTTTTTTCCCTTTATTGAAAATATGGAAATGTTGAAATCCTGTCATATATTGATCAAACCTGAACCTTTTATTCTATAGATAACCATTTTCTTTTATAACAAAATTACTTTTTTTTTCCCTCTCTAGATTTCTCTATGTGGAAAACAAAAATGTGAAAAAGGGAAGACATCACCAAAAGATGTTCATCTGGAGAAACTCATTGAGACTGTGCCATTGTTTGCAATATATATATATATATATATATATACATATATATATATATATATATATATATATATTTACCACAGCTCCATTTGCTCCATTTTAATTTCTTAAATTATTCATGGCTTTATTTTTTAAAGTATATTTCAGCATGTACAAAGAGAGATGGGAATGTCTATGTGAAAAAATACCTACAATATTTTACCTCCAACAATGCTATCAAATTTTATGATAGTCACAACTGAAAAATCCACAATTTTGTTTTTTGGACAAGATGAATGTGGAGAGCAGGTACTCTGATGAACAAAGGTAAGCTATTTCTGTATTATGCAAAGTCAGACATTCCCATCATTCCACAGTGCACTTTGGTATTTGCATACCAGATGGGAGAATTTGGAAGTTTCTGGGACCACAATTAAGTATATTGTTTCATTAACTCCATGAATGGTATGATCTGACTTATACTTAGATGACGAGTGTGCAATTTAATCATTTAGATTTGGGATAGGGAAGCAAGATTGCTAACTGGGAAGAGATTCCAAGATCCTTCTCCCACCTCCACAGGGATGTCACTTCTTGGTAGCAAATTGGAAATTTAGATGGACAAGTTAACTCTTTTTAATCACAAGGCAGCATCATTATCATTGGCTTTATGTACTATGATGCCTTTGGTTTTCTTATAAAAAGTATTTGAGCATTTGAGACAACTTTCGTTAGAAGCATTTTGAGACAACTATTATTTGCTATAAACTGACCATTTTCTAGTTACAGGAGAGTAGGGAAGAGAGCAAATAGTCTTCTAGCTAGGGGAAAACAAGGGTAGAGACTTAAACAGTAAGTGCTGCTCTCTCTCTCTCTCTCTCTCTCTCTCTCTCTCTCTCTCTCTCTCTCTCTCTCTCTCTCTCTCTCTCGCCTTATTTTTTTCCTAAGACCTTTTTTTCTTTATGATGTGTGATTAAAGAGTTCAAGTGAGACAGTGATCAGGAAGACTGAATCTAAAATACAACGCCTTGAGGGCAGGAGAGCATCTGTTATTTGTCCTTGAATATCCCTAGTGCCTAGAACTATACATTGCACTAAGCTGGTGCTTCATGAATGAATGAGGAATTGATGCAATAAAATGAATGAATGAATGAATAAAAATGCTATTTTATATAATATTTTGAAATTTTAATAATATATTTAATAATAATTTAAATATGTATATGTTTGTAAAATGATATCTTGTGTCACTAGCCATAGTTTTCAAAGTCAATGTACAGAAACAAAAACAGCAATTATTGATTTACACGTGTTTAAAGTGGAGAGGGAATTAGTAAAATTGATAGACAGCTCCTACTTAATGACAGAACAATAAATCTGTAAAGAGTTCTATTATAATACCCTTCTCTCTACAAAGAGAAGTCTTTAGAGAGAACTGTTGTTTTTTTTTTTTAATGTTAGAAAAGCAGCTAATAGGCTCCAGAGATTTTGCACATGGTATAGCCAAAATGTTATTCTTGTAGGTCATCTTCATTCAAATTATACTTAGAATCATAGAATGTCAAAGGTGGATGAGCTTCTTAGTTAGCTTTCTCATTTTATAGATAAGGAAATTGCAATCTAGAAAGGTATTGTTCAAAGCTCAATGACAGAAGTGAGGTTTGCCCCCAATTCCCTTAACTCTCAATTTCAATACATGTCTTTTTTATATTATATCACACTTGCCTGTGGAAAATAGCATGGTTTATTCAAAGGAATGCTAGCTTAGGCTAGATTCAAATTCTACCTTTTGCGTTTATAAGCTGTGTGTTCTTGATTAAGTAACCTTAACCTCTCCCAGACTCAATTTCCTTTTCTGTCAAATGAGAATAATAATGTTTGTAACAGCTGCCTCTTTGGGTTATTGTGTGAATTAAAAGAAATTAAACATTCAGATAGCTTCACAAACCCATAAAACACCTTAAGATGCCATCTGTTGTCAAAGTGGAATTTTCTCTGTTTCTTCTTTCTCCACAAATTCTTCTGAGGGACCATTTTTATTTTTTAAAGCTTCCTGTGAACCAAACACTAAATACTAAAACAGACTGTCTTGATTGTTATGGCAGCTTCATAATGGAGCTTTCCCTCCATCAGAGCTAAATACAAATAGTTAAGGGCCTTGAGTGTTGATTCCAGGTAAGTTATCCATCTTGTATCACTGTGTTACCTGAGGAATGATACCAGCAATAAGAGAGATTGTTGTTTGCTAGGCTGATGAGAGGACAGAGACTGGCTCCACCTTTGAAATCAGTGTGAGAACTTCCAAAACTGCCTCACTCCCTGTTTAATGCATTCATAGATTTTATTGGGAGTTTAGTAAAGCATCTCCCCCCTAACAGATACATTGTGTTATATGGCATGGATTGAGTTGCAAGTAGGATTTTCAATACAGTGTGACAAGATTAATGTTCCCTCTCTCCATCTTTCCTATCCTTACTTTTCCCCTTCTTTCTCTGAATATAGTCTAGCTCTGGTATGGTCCATCCTCCCCCTGGAGAACTTCCCATGCTTCCTTTAGCATCCACCATCCACTCATTGAAAGATTCTAAATAATACAAACAGGAATAAATCCATCTATTCTGAAGATGTCCATTCCACTGAGGAAAGCCAAGAGCGAATATTCTCTTTCTCTTTAAATGTACTCAGGGTGAACCTGCCTATACCTGGGTGATATCCTGCTAATCTTGACTTACTGTCACTACTGAAGCAGTATTTATTTTCTCCCAATTGGAACTCTACCAATATCCTGTAGGGTTTTTGTCCCCCGTCTTCAACAAAAGAATCTCCATCTGCTTTAATGGACCTGGAGCAAAATACTGTGGACTTTTTTGAGGATTAGAGAAAGGAAAAAAAAAAAAAGAATTCCTTATCAAAATTAAACAAGGAGAATTTCCAGGCTTGAAATTAACTTTGATGTTCTCAGAGACTCAATCTTTTATTCAAAGTCTTTGTTGAGGAGAAAAAGTTGTATCTGCTCTATCCTCACATAAATAAGGGTTATCAGAACACTGCTTTTCTTATCCCATTCCTAGTTTAATTGCTCCATAAAGTTATGGTGGCACAGGTGAAGCTAGGTAACACTGAACAGCATGAAGCACTAATTGCACTAAATTTGGAAATCTTCAGGTTCCATTTATCTTTAACAATTTTCTGGCCAAGCAGACACCATAAGATCAACTCACTATGACATTATACTCAGTTTTAAAATTGAATTTAAATTAAATCAATTATATTTTGATTAACAATTAAACCTATTTTTCTTATCTTTTTGATGGCAAAACAAAATTCCTTTCACCATTTATCAGAAGGCCTCTTCATTTATTTTATTTATTGTGCTGTTTTTGGGGGGGAGTTGGCACTAGAGTCCATGAAGTCTTAATCATGAGCCTTATTATTTCCTAACGGGATGGAGGGAATACATTGATTTATTGATCTGGCTGTGTTAAAAATAAAAAAAAATAAAAAAGTAAAACCCAGAAAATCAATCTGACATTTTAGGTTAATTTTAGGAAACAAAGAATAGTCATAATTAAATGAGATAAGGATTTTAGTTGTTCATTCCAGTTTATAATAAAAAAAAAAGCCCCTTACCAAAAGTGTCTTAGAAAATAATGCATTCAGACTGAGCAGAATTACTGCCTAGCAGATTCTATTTATCTGTAGCTTAAAAAGCAGCTGCGTTTTTGTAAAAAGCAATGAATGTGGCATTCCTACTTAAAGGTGGAAGAAAAAAAAACACTCCTTGTTTTGTAATAAGGGGATTTTCAATTTAAAAGAGAGAGCAGGCCTGTTGTGTGAAGTATGGTTATTACATTCACTGTATTCTATCTCACCCACCAGGAGGCTAATAATGAGGAGTGAGGGAAGGGGGCCACGGCCATGAGGGTTATCTCACAGTCCCAGATGCTGGATAAGTTGGAGGAGGCAGAATCACTTTTGGATGACATTCAGAAAGGCCTGAATGCTTATTGGGAGAAGAAAAGACTATTCTTTACAAGGTAAACAGTTCATTTCATCTACCAGCTGTACAGATCAGTATAAAAATATGTTTATATGAAGATATCCACAAAGTTCATTTCACCTCCTTTATGAAATCATTTTAGGTGTGGGGCATCTCTTCCCTTGCCTGAACGGTGATGATCACAGTCTGCCAGCATCTCATGAGACAAAGGATTCGCTCCTGAGCCCCGCCACACCTTAAAAAAATGCTTTGAAGGGCTTGCCAAGCTCACTTTTAATCATGGGAAAGAAATTACCCACATGGAGTCAGCAGAAAATGAAAAAGTGGGCCTCGTGCTGAGATAATTCCAGCAAGTGCCAAGGGGCTAGTTGAGATATGGCTTCATGAGGTGAATATCTTTAGCTCTTACTTAGGGTTTAGTTACTGTATAATCATTCTCTCTTTTAGGAGCAATGAATATCCCAAGTGTGTTTCCTAACCAAAGCTGTCTTTCTCCAAGCGTTTGTCGGGATATTGATGGATTCTGTAGGAAATGGGGATTCTGGGTCCTGGTTATTATTTCCTTCCACTCAGGACAAGTTTGCAACTCTGCAGAAATCTCATTCAGTGACAAGACCAAGCCAGTGACTGCCACTAGCTGTGTGTATTTGTGCATCTCTCTGTTTGAGTATCTGTCTAGTACTTTATGTCTCTGTGTATATCTGTATCTTTGTTCTTGTCCTTGGCCCCTCCTTAGGAGACTATCTGGGGAGGATTGAAGAGCAGGTGGTTTTCAGATGTAACCTCGGGAGGAGCAATGGCTGGGGAAGGACCAGAGGTGGGATTTGATTGGGGGTGGAGGGAAGGAGAAAAAGTGTCACCTTGATATTTAATGATCAATCTTAATTTCCAATCCGTATTAAAAAAGGGGGGGGGATATCCCCCTGAGGACACTAACCTAACCCCATCTTCCCTTTGGGAGACCACAATTCCAATTAAACATCAGTTTCAGTGTGAAATTGGTTTGACTGCCTGTCTTTTGTTTGCCTGCTTAACCCCTTTGTGCCTGTGCTCATTTAGAAGGCTCCCTTGAACTTCGTTCCAGTCCAAGGCCCAAGTTCATCCCTGGCCGCCTGCAGCCCGTCTTCCGTTTCTTTTTTTCTTATTCTAATGATCAGGTCTGGGATCAGAGTTTTTCTTTCACTTTCTATTATTAAAAACTCTTCCCAGGCCCTTGATTCTGTGTCTACTTTTCTCAAAAGAAGGATTCTTAACTTGCCATCTGCTTGTCTCCCAAAGCATTGCCCCTGGCTTAAAATATATGCATTCATACTATTTTATATAACTAGAATAAGTTATATTTCATGTAAAATACATTTCTATACAAAATCAATTATATACAAACAGATGAGAAATATCAAATGATCGAAATACGGCAAACATTTGGCCATCTCAGAACGCTAGTGCAACTTTGTATTGCTAGCTTTTTTTTTTCCAGCTAAGCTCAGCTGTATTATTGTATTCAAAATGTATTTTATGTAAAACATAACACAAAGTATATGGCATTTTAATGGAAACTTTTGAAGACCACCTTCTGTAAGTGTGGGGTTCTTTTGGACAGGAAGAGAGAAAGAAGGAAAGCAAAGGGCTACTTTCAAAAGATATTTTGATTGAACTTTGGCTCAGCATCCATTCTGCTCTTTGCCAGTTTCTCCTGGCTGACTGAGCCCAAAGAGCCAAAACAACAGCAATAACAACCAAAACCTCCCCCCCAAAAAACAAAAAAACCCCAAGGTCCCCCCTTGCCTCCAGTTTCCCACATAACTGAACCATGGCATCACCATGCCAACCTAGGACGAGATTGGCTCAGAGCAATAATGTCCCCAGACACTTTGAAACCTATTCATCAGAGTGGGTGGTGAACAGCCCAGGCTTGAACCTAGAGAAAGCTCAGCTCTTCCCCCTACCTGCTGGTCCAGGAAGAAGTCTTCTTTTGTCTCTTCATCCATCCTTACTGCTGCATCTGGGCATCCTTTAAAGCAGTTAAGCATGGTTCCCTTGATAGAGGCTGGTGGGGGAGGGAGATGGAAAGGAAGAAAGGAAAGATGGAAAAGCAGAAGGTGGGGTGGGGTCTTCCCAGGGGAAACATGGGGTCTCTCTGAACTCTCTTCAACAAAGGAGAGAGTTGTATGGTTGGATGGGTGGAAGTGTGGGGGAGGAGTGTGAAAGGTGCAAGAAGAGCAGCTGTGTTTATTTTAATACATATCATTTAACCCTCACCTAAAAACAAATTGAAAGGTTTGGGAGTGCATTAATCTGGACCCAATTAGCATTTCTTTCTCCCTCAAAAGTGCAACCTAAGATTAATGAATATAAACTAAGAGTTTCAGATGCAGTCCTTAAATCATTTGCATGTTTCATGCATGATAATTGAATTTATTTATGCACTTCCTCTCATTTAATTATTTCCTGCTCGTTCCTATATTCTTCACCTAAGCAAAGCCACAGTAATAATAATAATAATAATAGCATTAATAATAACAATAGAGATATCTAACATGTTAGGAAAAGTAGTAGTAAGAAGATGAAAATAACTTGGTTTGAGCCAAGAAATCAGGCTCTTTATTCCTCTTACTGGAATTGGAGTAATGGGGAATTTTTTCCTTTAAAAACTGTGTTTTTCAATCTGGAATGCTGCTTTAATGTGTTGGTAAATATGCAAACCATGTTATTTTCTAAAGGGCAGAGAAGGCATTTTAAATGATAGCATTGAGTCTCGAGTGACCCTAGAGACTTGTATTTCAGCATGGCCAATTACAAGAGTAGCGATGATAGCAGCCGTAGAACATTAATAAAGAATAAAGAACTATCTTGGGCTTGGGATCTGGAGAATCATAGATGACTGGAGGATTCAAACATACATTACTGTAGCTGACCTATTTAGAATATTTGCTTTAGTAGCTATAAAAGCAATAAAAATCGTGTCAGTCTGTCCTAAGATAGAGATACAGAATAGATGGGCATTTCCATCTGCTGGATAAGCCCTCTCTTGGTATCTTTTTTTTCCCCAATTATGTTACGCTGGTTTCATACTTCCATGGCATAGATCCATATGGGTGCTGAGCTTTCCCTTCTCCCCCCACCCCCTGGCAAGTCTTTAAGGTGGCAGTGGGCATGTTAGGAAGGATGGGAAAGATTTGTTAAGCAAAGTAAGAGAAAACAATTCTCCCAGTATTAATCTGTACCAGTGACTTGTCTGTCTTTTGTCTTTCCTTGTGTGTTTTCCGAGATAAATGTTGAAGTGAATCTCTTTTTTTTTTTTTGTGACATTCACCTTCGGTGTCCCTTGTTTTCAGTGAATCGAATGGTTACGTGTTTCTAAGTGTCCCCTAGTCCTTGTTTCCCTGGTCTTTGTAGCTAGGGATGTCTCTGAGGGATTGAGTCCCACTAATTTGTGATGTCACAATTTAAGTGTATTCCCTGTCTCTTCGATGTAGTTTGAAATGTTAAGTAATGTAGCATGAAATTATTGGTTAGTTTCGAAATGGTTGTGAAATCATGTGAAGAAAATAATTATTGCATCCGGTCAAGATAAATTCACTCTAGTGTCTTATGGCTTTTTATTCCTATGTGATAGTAATAAAGTCTCATGTAGGGATGGAAGCCATGAAATACATTGTGAAATGTCATCAACTAAGATGGGGCCATCAGTATAGAAAACATCCTAGTTGTGAAGTTATTCACATGATTGGCAAATGACATAGTATAAAGCTTCTCTAACTTTCATGCTTGGTTCCTTTTTATTCTTTTGTTCCTTTGTTCTGTTTCTTCATCCCTCACTCTTAGAATTTGACAATTATGGAAACTAGGTTATGGAAAGTGACTCATCGTCTCAATCACTGATTGACATTTGCGTTCAAGGCTCGAACTTTTCAGTTGGTTCTAAGTTGTTCCTTCTTCATCGTCCGTTAACCAATACTTTATTCTACCTGTATCTAACCTAAAATCCTCTGCTGACTTCTTTCTCAATTTGCATGGTCTTTTTCCTGAAATTAAAACTGAATGAAGCAAAGATGCCCCTTTGGGCTTGTGGTCCAGATTGCTCTACTTCCAAGCTCAAAGAATACTAGGTCATAGATGGGTTAACAAGTAGTAGGTTCAGTTGGAATTGTTTTTCCTTCCATGATTCTAGTCTAAAAACAAGGGCCCAGAAGTTGCACCTTTGAGAGAGAAAAGACGTCCACAAAAAAACGACTTCGAATGGTATCATCACCCAAAAGATTTCATTATAGTACATACCTGGAGGATATTTTTTCTCTTTTTATCACACTGATTTAAAAAAATAGTAGAATCATTCTAAGACACTTTGTGGCTTGCTCACCCTTATTTCTTCTTCTAGCTTTCTGTATTTATTTTTTCTATGAGTATGATAATAAAAACTTTTGCAGATACTTTTGCCTCTTTGTTTTTCCCCAAAAATAAAGAATGAGATCTAAGCCCTGAAGGTGAATGGGTTGCTAAAAATGAAAAAAATCATTTTATATAGAAATTGAGGACCAAGGATGACTAGTAGGAAAGGTACATTTTCCATGCTACTACAGCAGATTGATAATGATCTTAGAGTTTTCAGTAACATAATACAAAGACTAGTTTAATTAAATAAGACACGCAGTTTAAATTCCACCCTTAAGAAGACTTGCATTTCCAAGCTAGTTACTTTAAAAAGAACATTTGATAAATACACAAAATGGTTGAACTCAAAGTAAGAGTCATTGAAGCTAGACTTAATCTTTTTAAGACAGAACATTTATTGTACTTTTAATAAAGGCTACTGGAATTTCACAAACTCAATCAATAAGGTCAATCAGCAAACATTTATTTAGTGCCAATTATATATCATTCACTGGTAGGTACTTGGAATATAAAGATAAAAATGAACTAGTTGCTATGCTCAACGTACATTTTATTGGGAAGAGGGAAGAGACACAACATATTCCAAGATAAGTAAAGGATATTATACAAATAAGCAACAGGGAGATTTGATGGGGAAAACATTATTTGGGGTGACTCTTCAAGGGACTAAGCCTTTGTTAAGGCATGAGGAAGAAAAGAGAGCATTCTAGGCATGGGTTACAACATGTGCTTAGGAAATGAAATATTATACCTGAGGAACAGCAATTAAATCAGGTAAGTGAAATCACTAATGCTCAGAATATCAGAATAGGAAGGGATCTATTTAGTCCAACTAGTATCAAAGCAAAGATTTCCACTGAAACATTCCCAACAAATAGTAGTTCAGATTTTTTTTTTAAGTGCCAGAAATCTTAACTTAAGGGTCCATGTTTTGTTTTGTTTTGTTTTTTAATTTAATGACTTTTTTCAATATATTTTTTTCATTTTTGTCTGGCTCTTTGTGACCACATTTGAGGTTTTCTTGGCAAAGATATTGGAGTGGTTTGCCATTTCCTTTTCCAGTTCATTTGACAGATGAAGACACTGAGGCAAACAGGGTTAAGTTACTTGCCCAAGGTGACATTGCTAAGAAATGTCTGAGACTAAATTTGTATTCATATAGATGAGTGTTCCTGCCTCCACACCTGATACTCTATCCAAAGTGCCACATAGCTATCTTAATACAATATTGCTTTTTAAAATAACTTTATCTCAATATAAGTGACTTCCTTTGAGAGGGATAAAGTCTGAGAAAGAATTCATGAAACCTGAAAAGTAACTCAAATCTTGATAGTGTTGATGGATTCAAGATACAGAATGACATTTAGCATTTTCAGACATGATTAATCTCTATCATGTAACTTGCTATACTTTTCACTACCTAATTTATTCAACATGTAATTTATAAAATTATCCTGATTTGGCCTCTGGCTTTATGTTCTTGTCCCTGGGGGTTCAAAAACAGTTCTGGCACTCACATCCTATAAACATTTAGGGCATCAGAAACAGGAAGACAAAAAACAAAATAGCCCCTTTTCATCAAGGAGCTTTCTTCCCTGGAACCCCCCCTTTTTTTTTAAACCAGCTCTAAATCTGTGAGCCTATGCAGCATTCTCTTGGGTCCTCATAAGCTTGCTTCAGTATTTCATTCCTCTCCCTTTCATATGTGGGTGCTTATATTGAATTACTGGAGCTTTAAAGACCATTAGACAAAACTCTATCATCCAAATCCATCACGTGTTGTTTAACATCTCAAGACAACCTAGGGGACTGCATCTCTCACTGAGCTATTTTCAGTGCCATCAGCTAGTGATACATATACCAATTGATCCCTATATAAAATGCATATAAAATTTTGGCCAATGGAACAGAATAATGGAAGAAAAAAAAGTGAATTATCTCAGTCAGTGAATATAGCTTGACACCTCACCTGATGCTCTGGAAGGCATGGTGAAAAATGCAAGCATGAGTGGGTAGGCAAGATATAGGCAAGATACAAAGAAACAACCTAGGCCATCCAAACCTATTTCTCTCCCAAGTCCTGCTAAGTCCCCCTATCATTAATTAGATTTTATTCAGCAATGGAAGATACAGACTATGGGAATTTGAATTTATAAAGTATGGAGAAAAGGACAAAAGTATTTTTGAGTCAATTTATCAAAGAGTTATTAGATAAAGCCCCTACTTTTAGCAATGCACAGTACTGGGCACTGAAAGTGATACAGCTATAAATATGTCACCTTCTTTTAAGGAGTTTGCAAAGGATGTCTTACATGAACACATGCATGTACACACACACACACACACATACACACACCTCATAGGATCATAGATTTGGAGTTAGAAGGAAATTTAGAAATAGATCCCAATCCCTGATTTAAAAATGAGAAAACTGAAATTCAGAGAATTTTAAAGTGACTTTCGTAAGACTCTCAAAGTAGGTCTTGCTAAGTCCAATTTCAGTGGGATATTTGACACTCTCAAGCAATATGTCAAAAGACTTTATACTTTCCTCAAACCTATCCTTCCTTCAGATTTGCCCAGATGTGAAGAAAAGAAGGAAAACTCATAGACAGCCCCTTCTCTCTCTCTCTCTCTCTCTCTCTCTCTCTCTCTCTCTCTCTCTCTCTCTCTCTCTCTCTCACTCTCACACACACACACACACACACACACACACACACACACTCACACTCACATTCTCTCTCTCTCACACACACACACCAGCTCCAGATCATTAATAACTTGTTCACAGTCAAAGAATTATGGCACTAGATGCTACCATAGAGATCACAGAGTCCAATCTTCCCATTTTCCAGAAGAAGGAAAAGTTCAAAGGATTGTTTTGGCACTTTGTTTTTATTAGCAAACTGATTTCTGACAAAATTATTCTAAGGACTGATTCAGAGTAAGCAGGAGAATAATGGTTTTTTTTCAAGAAAGACTAGATTCTCCATTAAGCCAGCCAAGGGTATCTTAATTCATTCCTCCTAATGACTCCTAATGACAAAACATAGACCTGAATCGAGAGATCAAAGCCAGCTTCCTAGAATATTTATCCATTATGTCATAATGTCAAGCACCATGTCAAAAGAAAATGATTTAATGGTGGAAGACAGAAAAGTTAAAATGATGGCTTGAGAGGAGTACTGATTGCTTAGAAATATCCGGAAAGTGCTTTGAAGGCCCAGATTCAGGCAAGATAAGGTAAAAGTCAGTTTATCAGAACCTATTGTGGCTCCAGAAGTAGAGTTCAATTTTCAAATGGAGAGGATGATAGCCCAAGTAGAGACCAGTTAAAAAAAATTATGTAGTGGAGATAAAAATATATTTGTTTCAGATATTTGATTTCATCAATGTGAAGGATTCCCAGTGTGCAAACTCCTTCTACCCACACAGATCAGCATTTCTTCTGCAATCTATATTCTTACAAGAATTGTTTGTGCAACTAAGGCACTAAGTGATTTATTCATGATCTCATAATGAGTTTATATCAGCATCAAGACTCAGGTCTCTCTGACGCTGTCTCTCCATTATGTAATGCTGCCTCAAATAATATTATGCATAATATTAACATTAATTTTGTATTTTAAAATATATACATACACATATGAAATATATACACGTTTGACATGTGCACATATATGCATACAAATGTGTGTGTGTGTGTGTGTGTGTGTGTGTGTGTGTGTGTGTAAAATGAATTTTAGAACACATTTAAGATTTGGACTGAGGTCTGACTCCAAGGAATCTGCCCCTTTACTATTATCATGCTTTCTCAAATAAACAAATGAATGGGTGAATAATAAATAAATATAATAAATAATAAAATAAATGAATAATAGATTGATAGATAAATCAAATAATTGGAAGTTGCCTTGGAAGTCATTTACTTTACCCTCTATACAGATTAGTCCAGAAGGTCAATCTGTCAATTAACAAATTATTTATTAAGTAGGTTTTATGGAATATATGCAAGAACCTATGCCAGAATACTTAGGGACAAATAAAAAAGTCCCTATCCTCAAGAAGTTTAGCCAGGAGAGATGACATGCACATATATAGGTACCAGATAATTTCAAGAAAAAGGTACTACTAGCAAGGTGGTGCGATCAATAAACATTTCATTTACTAAGTCACAATTAAGCTAAGTATTGTAAGAAACTCAACATTCTAGGAAGTAGAGATGAGGAGACACACCACCTTCTAGGCATGCAGAACGTTCAGTGCTAATGAAGAACATCATGTGTGAGAAATAGAAAAGAGGACAATTGCTTGAATTTTGGTCAATGTTCAATGTTTAAGGCTAGAAAATTAGATTGGGGCCAGGTTGTGATGAATTTTAAGCAGATCAAACAAATGATAGAACAAAAAAACATTTATTAAATGCCTGCTATGTGCCAGATAATGTGCTAAAGGATGAAAGAATTCCTATTTCCAATGAGCTTTTCTTCAGATGGAAGACATAAGGACATACAGATTGTCCAAAAAGTTTTAGTGCACTAGTTTAATTGCATTGTCTTTTTGTATAGCCTGTATGGCTATATGGTATAGCTGCAAAATAAATAAATACTAGGTAGTTCAATTCAAGCCAGCTTGGGAGAAAGGGTAGTAGCATTTAAGAGCCCAGGAGGTAGAGCACTATCTAATGAAACTGGAAATCAAGGTTCGAACAGCTCGTGAATGGCTTTAATAGCTAAACAAAAGAATTGAGTTACTATTGTAGAAGAGATAGAAACCCCCCTTGGTATTGAGCAGGGCAGGGAGATATGGTTGAACTATGTTATAGGAAAATCACTTTAATAGATGTGAGATGGAAAAAGAAAGGTCAGTGCAAAAAGACAAAGGTGAGAGGCTGTTATTGCAAAAGTCTAGGTGAGAGATGATGTGGTATGAACTAGGTTGATATCTATGTGAATGGAAAGAAGACAGAATTAAGAGATCTTATAAAGGAGGGGGAAAAGATCCTGTAACTGATTGGTAAATGAGATATAGGTCACTGATCATGACAGAGGTTGCAAACTTGTGTGGAGGGAAAGAGAGTTGTGCCTTGAGATAAGAGGAGGAGTTAGATTTGGGTGAGTGAAGGATATGATGAATCTTGCTGTAGATCTGCTGATCTTGAGATGCTTACTATCTGAAATTTCCAACCTGTAGACAGCTGGTGATGAGAGACTAGAGTTCAAGAGAGAGGCGAGGGCTGGCTAAATAGGTAGGGGAGGGTCATCAACATAGACAAAGTAGCCTACAGGAGCTGATGAGATCCACAAGGGAGAGTATAGAGAAGAGAAAAGGTTAAGTGACTTAACTGAGATTATAGAGATAGTAAAGTGGTAGAGACAATTCAAATCCACTCACTCTGACTTTAAATCTTTCTATAATGGATCACAACCCTTAGAAGTACATATTCATTACCACAGGCTCTATTAATCTTCCTCTCCTTTTTTTTTTTAACAGATAAGAAAACTCAGGTGTCAAGAAATTAAATGATTTGTCAATGATATTAGAGGTGACCTGAACATAAGATTTGACTCCATCCACTCTGCTAAACTAATACTCATAGAAATTTGTAGAGACCACATGTAAGGATGGAAGAGTAGGGCATAGCTCTCCTTGATCACAGATTCCATGCATTCAAATGAATTAAAAAATTATTTGGCTACCAGTCAATGTTCCCCATTAATTGTCCATTCTGGTGCTCTCCCACTTCCCCTCTGACTGTAATTCTTAAAATTCCAGGACACAGAAGGACATAGAAGCATTTGTCTTGTCTCTTAGAAACTCAGAAAAAATGAAGATTGATGATATTCTTACTTGGGAGCTCCAGTTTGTGATTTTCTGATGCTAACACAAATTGGCTGTCACCAAGAAAATGCATGGGAGTGAATAGATGGACCCAAGGTGTACATTTATCTCTGTATGTTTCCCATCATTGGGGTTGGATACCAGCAGACATGGATAGATATCCATCTTCATAGAGACATACACACGACCTCATTTTCTCTTTGTGGAGAGTGTAATATAGATTACTATGAAAATGTATTTTACCTGCTAGATTTATTTCCCAAGTATGTCATTGACAAAAAGAAAATCCTATATAGACCAAAATATTTATCACAGCACTTTTTGTGATAGCAAAAGACTAAACGCAAAGTTGAAGCTCATTTACTGGGGAGAAGATAAACAAATTGTGGTACCTGAAGAGAATGGAATATCACTGTACTATAAGAAACAACACAAAATGGGAAATTCAGAGAAGAATGGGAAGATTTATATGAACCAATGCAAAGTAAAGTAAGAATAATCAGGGAAACCATATACATAATGATTACAGAAATGGAACTGAAAGGAAAATAAGAACAATACAGTTAAAAGAGAATGCTGCAACATTATCATCAAGTTTATCCATAAAGAAAGGGAGGCTTTAAGCTCTTCCTTCTTTGAAGAGATGGGAGATTATGGATATGCAACATTACTTGTAATGAAAGGTTTTTTAAACCTTTGTTGTGTTGCAGACCCCTTTGGCAGTCTGGTAAAACCTATGGCTTCCTTCTCAAAATAATATTTTAAATACATAAAATTAAGATCCATATGATCTCAATAGAAATCAATTATACTGAAATAAACTTATCCAATCATGTATTTCACAAACGAAATGTCACATTATGGACTTGTGATAATGAAAATAAATCTTTCATTTGTTGGTTAGTTTTTCTGAATTTCCTGACCCTCTATTTTTAAAATTCTTAACCATAAAGGATGATTCTTTGTTAGGGATGTCAGAGAGAGGTGATTAGGAAATGTAGGTGATATAAAAATAAAAGATATCAATGAAAATATATTTTAAATAAAAAATGTATTTTGCTTTTCTCCATTCCTGTCCCTGCAAAAAGCAGAAAAGTACTCATAGTTTAACACACACACACACACACACACATACACACACACACATACACACACATACAACCCTTTGAACCTGAAGATACTTTCATTTAAAAAAATATTTACTAATTCCATGAATCAGGATGGCAGAGCATTAACACTAAGACCAGACCTGAAAGATTACCTAATTTAATGCTTGTTTTGCTGATAAAGAAACCAAGGCCCAGATATTGGGAACCACTTTCTCAAGGTCAAACAGCTAATGGGGCACAGAAGTAAGCCTTGAATCTAATCTTCAGGTTCATAATCTAGGTTTCATTCTATTGTACCTCTTTTTTTCTGGATTCCCATTCGAAACTTAGCACAATATTTTATAATTATGGAAATTTTTTAGAAGTGTATTTCTTCAGGTTAGAGGATATAGAGTCAGTTTTCAAGACAAGAAATCAAAGGTCTCTATAATTATATGAAAGCATACTCTAAATCACTGATAATTAAAGAAATGCAAATTAAAGCAACTCAGCTTCCAGCTTATATCCATCAGAATGGCAAAATTGACAAAAATATGGAAAATGACAAATTTTGGAGGGGTCATAGAAAAACAGACATCACTACTCTACTGGAGGAAATGTTAACTGATTCAATTATTCTGGAAATTTCGAAGTTTCTAAACTGTGCATATCTTTCAATGACAATGATCCCACCTTGTATTATACTCTAAAGAGATCAAAGAAAGAGAAGTTCCCATATATGCAAAAAATTTTCTGGCACCTCTTTTGTGGTGGCAAAGAAATAGAAAATGAGGAGGTGTTTATCAATGGTGAAACAAATTATATGAATCTAATGAAATGCTATTTTAATGTAATAAATAATGGAAAAGATAGTTTTAGGGAAACCTAAGAAGTACTTAAAGGATCAACTGATGCAGAGTGAAGTAAGCAGAGCCAGGCGAACACATATAATAACTGTTTTCATTGTAAAGACAAATGACTTTGAATTACTTAAAAACTCTCAACACAATGAACAACTGAGTCCAATTGATAAGGAAAGCTATCTCCTGAGCATCAGATGAGAAAACTTCTAGACATGCGCAATATGGGAATTCATTTTGCTTGGCTACAGTTATTTGTCTATGGTTATTCAGTGTGGGGGAGGGAAGTGGGAGATAAAAATAAAGAAATACTTAATAATTAAGAAAATCTTCATTTTAAAACATAATTATTTATTTAATTTTATCTCTTTGTTCTCAATGGCTAGTAAAATACTTATTCATTGATGACTAACTACATGACCTTCTTTAGGATAATATCTTTTTCCCTCCCCCTTTCAATGAGCCATACCTTTAAACAAATGATAAAGAGGGAAAAAGCAGTTCAGAAAAAACAAACAAACAAACAAAAAAACAATACATCAGTGGTATCTGACAGAATATAACATATAACACATGCCTAATTGGACATGGTATATGTATGTTTATACAGATACATGTGTGAATGTATACAAGTATGTATGTATACTTTATGTGGAATGCAAGTATATGTATACACGTTATAATGGTACATATTTAATATTTTGCATATATTATATATATATTAATACATAAAACATACACATATATTTTGGGATGCAGCTTAAAGAATGGGAAGGTAAAAATCACTGCAAATATAAATTCCTAACTGGCCATGTAGGACTGGGTGCATGGTAAGTGATCACTAAATATGGCCTGATTGCCTATGATTATTGCTCTCTTTGAAACGTCATAGCAGTTGTGACAAAAAAATGAGGTGACAACTGAAAGACAAAAACTCAGCTACCCAGACACCTTTTACCATGCTCCCTTCCCCAAATGTTTAGATCACAGTTCTTCGGTGTCTGCATGAAAAAAATTTGGCTGAGGCTAATTCCCTTCCTTAAGTACCAGAGGTCTGGAATTCTAGCACACTTATGGGAAACTGAAATACATTATACTGTGTTGTCAGGCTCTAAGAATAGCTCCATCCCCTCATTTATAGAGTACATTAATAGTTGCAAATCCCTTTATGTATGTTATCTCATTTGAGCTTCACATGAGCCCAGTGGGATCAGTAGGCATAGGGAGAGAACCTGTGATTTGCTAGAGGAGGAAAATCCTTCTACCAATGCAAATTAGCATCTTCTCCAAAACTTCCTGTCTTTCAGGGTTATTAACCTGGGGTTCATGTACTTTTAAAAATAATTTCATCAAAAGAAAAAAATAGGGAAACTATATTATAAGCCAACCAGATTAATGTTGCTTTAGACTTTTTAAAACAAGTAGATAGCATAAGATTGGAATAATTATTTTGCATGAGAAATGATGAGTTGATAAAGTTAGAAAAATATAGAAAGAGTTGGATCTAAGAAGGATGATGTAATCTACCTTCAGAGAAACAGGGGACAAGTAATCATAGCACAAATCTAAAGATAGCTATATCTATCTCTCTCTCTCTCCACACACACACACACACACACACACACACACACACACACATATATATATATATATATATGAATGTATATATGTGTATGGTTATAGATATCTAGGTATATAAATGGATATGGATATGAATACACACACATCTATCCATATGTGTGTGTGTGTGTGTGTGTGTGACTAAAAGTAACCTCCTAAGAGGAGGAGGAGAGAAAAGGAGAAAAGATGAATAAAGTAAAAAATACACAGCAGAGAACAAAAGAAAACCTACAAGGAAGTAAAGGACAGTTCTGAAGACAGTTCTATTATAAAATCTTTCTTGAAATGGAAATTTATTGTTACACATTTTGAATCTTCTCTTATGTTCTGCTGTACACATGACAATGGTTTTAACTAATAAATACATCTAAAATATTTTCATAATCATATTTTAATGAAATTTGCATTCCTTGCAATTCTATATTTTATTTTATGCATTTCAAAACAGTATTACTGAGGGGGTCCATAGACCTACCTGCTAAGCAAAGGGGGGGGGGGGGTCTAGGATACAAAAATGGTTAAGAACTCCAGTAAAGTATTACCTAGATTATCAAGAGATTAAATGACTTGCATGATGTCATCCAGGTAGTATGTGTCTTAGACCAGTCTGGAATTCAGATTTTCTTGGATCTAAATCCATCCCACCAGGATGGCTTTTGCACATGCTGGGATGGATATCACAGCTATATTGTCCCCAAGTATAGTTGTTATTGTCTCCATTTGAGTAAACTAAGATTCAGAAAGATTGATTCCCATGATCCTTCCCATGACAAAGACTTTCATTTTTTTTCTTTTTATACCCTTTTCTTGGAGTGATTACTGGTCCATGGTAGGTACTTAATAAATGCTTTTGATTTACTGACTTATTAATGATCACACAGCTCACCAGGGGTTAAGAGAGAATTTGAAGTCAACTTTATTTTCTAATTCCAAGTCTAACACTCAATATGTTATACCTCAACTAAATATTGTCTAGCAAACAAATGGCTAAATTATAGTGGCAACCAAATGATTAAGACCATTACTAATTAATTTTTCTAGTTTCTCATAGGATTTTATAGGTATAGAAATCATTGTCTACTATATTAACTTGCCCTAGGACCAGAACCTGAAAAGTATCAAACAGAAATAAAGGAAATATGACATCAGAGAAGTAATGGCCATGAGCACCCGAGTTATTTATTCACTTTAACCTAGTGGTTCTTGCTTGTAGTCTCTTTCAGTCATGGTTAGAGGAT
Organism: Sminthopsis crassicaudata; assembly: GCF_048593235.1. Lineage (NCBI taxonomy): Eukaryota > Metazoa > Chordata > Mammalia > Dasyuromorphia > Dasyuridae > Sminthopsis > Sminthopsis crassicaudata. Next base: position 284,503,306 of record NC_133621.1, read on the forward strand.
AAGTTTTGGTAAATATATGAGAATTTTGGTTCCTATACTTCTATTCCTCATATCACTAACCTCATCTTCTATTTTACAAGAATGCACTGTTTTTTGACATGGGCTTCCTTTGATTTCTTTGACTATTTTCTGCTTTCATGTTATCTCTTTCAAACAATTGTGATGTAGCATATAGAGTGCTACTCCTGGAGTGAAAAAGATTCTGGGAAAGTCACTTATTATCCCCAACTAGGAATAACATAGCACTTATCTTGCAGGAGTTTTGTGATGATCAAATGAGATCACTGTCAAAAATTACAGTGCATGGCACATAGTAGGCACTATATAAATATGTTTTCCCCTTTTTAGGGAATTTGGGCCAACTCCTGCCTATCAAATGAGTTTGATACATACATATATACATATTATGTGTATGTGTCTGTGTATACATACACAGTTTAAAGCATATAGAAACAAAACAAAACACTCCCAATTGGCTTTGAAATCCAGAAATCACAAATAAGGAACTTGAAAATAAGAAAGAAGTCTTGTTGAAAATAATTTGGAATAAAAAAAAAACAATGCATGGTTTCCAGGGAACTAGGTTTCAAGAAAGGGAGATTAATGGAAGGTTCTAATCCTACCTTTGACACATGTTGACTGTGAATGCACATTTCATCTCTCACTACCCTAAGCAATGTTCTAAGACTACAAGTTGCCAATAAGGTATGGGTCTGCATTGGCATTTACTCAAGGGGAAGAATCAATAACAGACACATTCCAGATGTCCAATAATAGACAAGATTCTAGTAGAATCAGAAGAAGTTTCAGAAGGCTTCGAGTCCAACTGGCTCGATTTACAAGAGGAAACTAAAGCTACCTAATTCCCTTGAGATCAGTCAAATAATTAGTAATAGGAATGGGATTTGAAATCATGTCCCTTGCTTCTGGATCCAGAATTCTTTTAACTGTGCCATATCTAGCATGAAATATCTAGAAAGATAAATATATAGATGTGCCAATAAAGCAAAGATCATGTCTAAATTCCAATTTTTCATCACTAAACATGCTTAAAGTATGTAGTGTGTGTATGTGTATGGCATGTGAGTCCCTCCTCCAGATGCCATAAAGGTCTATGGGCCATAATAAAGTTCTTTCAAATACTAAGAATCTCTTAAGTGCCTCTAAAATTACAAATTTGAATTAGACGATCTAATCCAATCTATTCTTTTTTGCAGAAGAGGAAGCTGGGGAAATTAGGGAAACTGGGGAAGTTAACTGACTTTCCCAAGATCACACAAGTAGCAAATGTCAGAAGTTAGATTTGAATCCATGTCTTTTTACTCAAACAAGGTTCCCTCTGAGCTTGGTTTCATATAAAATTAAAACATTGGGTGACCTTCCCCTAGCCCTGGTCCTATAAGTAATATAGTGAACTTGGAATAAGATAAACTGGCTTGTGTTTGAGTCCTACTCCTCATCTCTCTTTTGTAATCATTTGCTATATTTAGTGTTGGGCTCATCATCTAAAATGAATATAATAAAAATGAGTATAATAATAAAAAAACCCACAGTTCCTGTTCACAGGACTATGAGGAAAGTACTTTCAAACCATTATGTCCTGTATAGGATATCCCAAAAAGTGTAGTGCCATTTTAAGTTTTAATAGCTTTTTAAAAAGCTTTGATAGCTTAATAGCTTAAAAAAAAAAGCTTTGGTGGCTTAAAAATACACTAAGATTTTTTTTGAAGCACCCTTAGATAAATGTGTTAGTATTATGATTATTGATGCATCATTACTTTGATTCTGTGTCTTATGTATATAGTAGTTATAAAGTAAGTGGTTAATGAATGTTTTTGATTCATTCATTCATGTTGAAAATAATAGAAAGACCCCGCAGAGAGTTCAAGGGCCAATAAAAATTTTGCAGGTGGGTGGATATTTTTAACTTCCCCTTAAAATCTGTTAGCTGCATATGGGTCTCTTTGTGAACAATTATAGTTCAAAAGAAGACATTTTCCACTGGAGAATGAATATTTTCAATTTGACAAGCGTTTATTATAAAACCTATTGTATTTAAGAAATTGTGCTGTTTTGTAATATAAAGACCTAAATGGATGGTCCCTACCTATTAGACACTTTGCTTTAACTTGTTTAGTCATTTTTCAATGATTTCCAACTCTTCATGACCCCCTTTGGGGTTTTCTTGGCAAAGATACTGGAGTAGTTTGTCATTCTTTTCTCCGGCAGATGAGAAAGTTACAGCAAAAAAGCTAAAGTAGGAAGAAACATAACAAGTCATCCACAAAGACTTCAATGGAAGAGGCAACTAGATATTGAAGAAAGATAAGGAATCTCAGAATCATAGAGAAAAAAATATAGATTAGACATGGGGCATATCGTGTACCAAATACTAGAAGGAAAAGATGGAGCATGGGTTTAGAGGATCTGCTGATAGTCTAGTTTGCCTGGGAAGTTGAGTTTATGAATACAGCTTTTAAAAATTGATATCAGGAAGGTGAATTTCTCATTGGAAAAATGAAATCAACATTAAAGAAACATAAGGGAGCATATGTGAATATATCTTCCCGCAGGCTAGATTCAAAAATCAACCTGTGTTCTGGCCTGTTGCTGACTTTTCCTGAAATGGGCTGTGTGACCATAATCACTTAACCTTACTGGTAATAAAAGCAGCTCCTATGTATCTCATAGGAACAGGGATGATTAGATAAGGTCTATAAAGGGCTTTGTGTTTCTAAGAGAAAGATATCATGAAAATTTATGATTGAAGCTGTTGTCTTTGGCAAGTAGAATAAGAGACTTGATGTTCATTCTTCTTATCCCTACAGTCTTTTTCCTCTGGGCATGAACTTCCAAAAATCTTGCTGAGGATAATTTAGTGCTTGGGACAAAAGAGATATTAAAGGAAGATAAAACAGAAGAAAGAGATTCTGTCACCTCTGACATGCACCATGCTTGTTGAGGGGATGCCCAATTTCATAGAGACAAATAGACCAAATTGAAGAACTACTCACTTAGGATTCTTTAGATTCAATTAAATTGGGTTAAATGTGCATTTTTGAGAGCCTGCTATGTATCAGGCATTGGCTTTGGTGCTGGAGATAAAATAATGAAAATGAAAATAAAAATAAACACTGTCATCAACAAGCTTATATTTTACCTCAATGTTTGAGGTAGCACGGGGAATGGGGCAATGATTAAAGGATCATAATTTTAGAGCTTTAATAAACATGAAAAGCACCTATAGTTTAAACCCCCATTTTATATGAAAACAAACAAACAAACAAAAAACAAAAACAGAGGCCTCCAGCAATTAAATGATTTGCTCAAAGTCACACAGTTACTAAATGGCAGGTCTCCAGTTTTGAACCTTAGTGAGCATCTTTCTTTCCCCATTCCCAATATGAATATAGTTGAAGGAAACTAAAAAATGCAGGAATGGCCAAGTGAGATTTGCATCTGGGAAGATATTGAACAATCCAATTCAACAGAGATTTGTTGCCCTTCTGATTAGAAGGAAGAAGAAGAGCTCCTTCTCAAATTTCCAAACCAGACATATCTTCATTTCTCAACAAGATTTTGAACTTTTTAACTTTTCCATCATTCCATGCTTCTATTACCCCATACCTTCACCTTAAAGCTTTAGCTTCCATTAGATTGTAAACCTCTTGAAGGCAAAGGCTTTTAAAAATGTATATCCTGGCACAAAAGCTTATCAAGCATCTACAATATTAGCAGGAACTCTAAGTATTGGGAATAGAATACAAAAAGAAGGGAGCTTCAACTTTATTGAAAGCATTTGCTAACCAGAGCTGAAATTACTACTATTGTTATTGCCCTTGTTGTTGTCATTATTATTGGATTTTTTTGCCCACCTTGAGAAAATATCATAAACAGGCCTGCAGCAAGTATTAGGAAGTAAACTTTCAGATCATGTAATTTAATTTCTCAAATATGAGTTCTTTATGCTTAAGAAATTACAGATCTCATTTCCATCACCATTCCCAACATTAAATTGCCTGCCATTTTCCATAAGGTACTTTAGAAGAAACCTAATTTATCACAGGTAGGAATTAAGAACAAGAAATGTAGTAGATAAGGCAGGAAGATATGGATATTTATTTATATGTGTATGTGTATAGATATATATGTATATCTATACACATACACATATATATGTTTATAATTCAATACATACATATATATAGTTTCCTTTTCAAAAATATAAATGACAAATACCCAAAAATAATAGTTTTCCTGTATTTATTTCAAGAGGAGGAGAATGGACTGGTTTGCCTCTGGGGAATTACAAAACTCCTATAATGACGCAAGGTTTTCACAAAATCAAAGTTCTTTTTAGTACTAGCAGCAAATTTTGCAAAACATGCTCATTTAAGGACTAAAAATGAATATTACATACAAGACAATGGACACATGCATGTAGACAAGAACACTTTGCAGTGTCTAATCAGTAAAGAACAAGAGAAAGATAAGATGTCCTAAAGGAAGTGAGAATAGGAAGAGAAAATGGGCTGATCATGTGGTGAAGGTACAGACAGTGAACTGTTCTATTGGTTCCCACATAATGCAAAGAGAGAAAGAAGACCACCTCCAGAATAACCCCTGTGGCAAAAATATGACCAAGGGACATCTAGGAAGATCATTTATGAAGGGACTTTCCTAGTGAATCACAGATCCATTTAACTGATTTTATAATTCATAATAAAAATAAGCATTTAGTGAATCATGGTATAGAATTTTGTTGACTAGAAATACACATACATATATATCATAAATATAGATATATAGTGTATATATATGTACATATACACATACACATATACATAATCACAGATTTAGATATAGGAGGATCACATACTATGATCTCCTTCTTGGAGAGAAGAAGAAACTCAGAAAAAAGGAGGTTAAGTGACTTGCCTAAAATTTTTAAAAAGGGAGCAAATGGTGGGAAACAGTTTTGCAATCACATTGAGTACTCTTTCTGCAACATCACACTGGAAGTTGCTATTCATTCATTTACTTATTTATTTTTAACATCTGACTTTGTGGAAGCACAGTTATTTGGAATAAATAGCACTAGTATAGAAAATACAAGGATGGATGGATAGGGAGAGAGATAGACACAGAGAGAGAGAGAGAGAGAGAGAGAGAGAGAGAGAGAGAGAGAGAGAGAGAGAGAGAGAGGCAGAGAGAGAAAGAGACAGAGAGAGACACACACACAGAGAGACACACAGAGAGAGAGAGAGAGAGAGAGAGAGAGAGAGAGAGAGAGAGAGAGAGAGAGAGAGACAGAGACAGAGACAGAGACAGAGAGACAGAGAGAGAGAGAAAGAGAGAGAGAGAGAGAGTGTATAGGAATAAATAGCACTAGTATAGGAAATACAGGGATGGATGGATGGATGGATGGATGGAGAGAAGGAAGGAGGGAGGGAGGGAGGGAGGGAGAGAGAGAGAGAGAGAGAGAGAGAGAGAGAGAGAGAGAGAGAGAGAGAGAGAGAGAGAGAGAGAAAGAGAGAGAGAGAGAGAGTATAGGAATAAATAGCACTAGTATAGGAAATAGGAGACAGGAGGGCAGAGCCTTGGGACTTTTTCCTTAATTTAGCAAATAACTAAAGACATAATGATAATATGAGTTGTCTTGGTTACCTGAATGTTTGTCCATCTATAAAATTGTAATAATTTTATTCCCTTCTATTTAATTCATTTGCTTATAAAAAGAAAGATTATGTGAAAAGTCATCGAACTTAGGATAGATATTGCTACCTGAAACAAAGACTTTGTGTTAATCTTATTTTGTCTTTCTTTATGTGCAAAACTCAATAACTCTTGAACTGCAATTGGGAAAATCCTTCTTATTAAATAAACCATAAATTGTTTCCACTCATATTAATAAGACCATATATCAAAAGTTTCATAGAAAGTACCATAGAAAACATTGAGCCCAATTTTTCATTTTATATTAGTATAGTCAGTAAGTGGCAAGACCAGAAATCTGGTCAATGAGTCCAAATTAAGTGCCATTTCTGTTGCAACAAAACTCTCTTCATTGCAACTCCTTCCAAAATTCCTTATTTTTCAAAGTTTGTAGCAATCCTGTTTCTGTACTAAATTGAAAAAGAGTGCTTATTACAACCTTGCCAACCAAAATTACAAAGGCAGTTGTTGCATGGGGAATAGTGTGTTAATCTTGGTATCAAGAAGACTAGGTCTAAATCTAATTTCCCACCCTCTTTAGAAGATGCAGGTTCAAATTCTATCTCTGACACCTATTATCTTTCTGATATTAGACAAGTCACTTCCCCTTCATGAAATCCTGTTTTCTAAGTAAGGTATTTGACTAGATGTTCTCTGAGGTCTCTTCTAACTCTAATCTATGGTGTTTTTCTTAAAAATAAAACATGGTAACTTCCATTGTGGGAGCTATATTCACGGTATAGTGGAGATAGATTAGATAAGTTGGACAGCTCCTTAGGGTTTCTCTGTTACAGTCCTACCTAGCTTGTTAATTTGTGTCTATGGAGTGAAAATTTCCTGATTTCTTTCCCAAGGGTTCCCAAGTTTCTATCCCAGTACATGGCCATTTTATTGTGTCCTATTTTTGGCTAAGAGATCCTGAGAAGATTTTTTTTTAAATCAATCTCCTCCCACCTCCCCCTTTGTGCTCACCATCTCAACTACCCCCTAAAGAAATTCTCTGGAGCTGGGGTTGAAAGAATTCACAAACACCCTTATGGGTAAAACACATGATATTCAAATTGGAATGCAGCTGCAATTAATTTGAAACATAAATTGTATTTTTACATCAACAAAGTTACACAAAAGTGAATCATTAAGTGATTGCTATTGTGACATCAACTCAGCGCTCTAGCTGAATGACTTCGCACAGCTGTAACCTCAAACTACCTCGAGATTTGCCACATCCCTTAATTTTCTGATTGATTAAATGGATTATTTGACATTTTGGCAGCACATAGAAATCCCTGAGTAACAAAGACTCCTTTCATTCTTCATTATTTTCTCTCTTCAAGCTTAATGTAGATTCTTTTGCAACAAAGGTGCAATGCTTCATTCTTCAATAATTTTATTGCAAGTTTGTATTTTACTGATAATGTAGGAGCTCCTACAAAATTGCCCATATTATTAACACAGATATCATTCTCTGTAATTAAAATGTGATGCATAATGGAATATGACTTTCATATCATGCTCAGACTTTTATATTCCTGTCATTTGATGTTTGATTTCAGAACTGAGATATTCAGAGGTTGTCAATGGAAATTTACTTCCATCTTGGCTGCCTAGTTAACCCTTTGAATGTCGTTTTTTCTCCAGGCGCACATAAAATAGAGACTTGCACATAGTTTTTATGCTGTTTACATACTAGATATGTATAGTGAATAGAGAATTGACCTCAGAATGAAAAAGATCTGAGGTCAAGTCCTGCTTCTGACATATACTAAGTTGATTGCCAGGGGAAAGTTGGTCAGCCTTCAGGTAACTCTCTAAGATTATAAATCTCAAAATAGTCATCAATATATTTTAGTAAATATGAAGCACTCCCTATATCAGTGTAGTCACAGGTGTGGTACAAAAATATATTGGAGAAATTATTTGGATCCAAGCTTCCTACCCCTAATGGACAAAAATAATATTTGCTTTATATCTGTGGTAAAGGGAGAACTATCATGTGACAGTGGATAACAAGCTACTTTTATGATCGGGAAGACTGGAGATCAAGCTGTGCTCCTACATGCAGCTTAAGTCATCCTAGGAAAGTCACTTAACCTTTTAGTGGCCTCCAGGCAACTATCTAGGATTCCTGAGTGGCCTGTCCACATTGTAAAGTGAGTTTCCAAATTCTAGGTCCTAACTTCAACAACCTAACAACCTAACTCCTAACACACACATTTATTTTATACACTAACACTTTTAAAAAGAAATAATTTTATGAATATAGATCTATGTAATAAATAAAGTATGGTGTCATATGGATGGATCTAAACCAGTTTTCTGATGCTTAGTGAAACTATTCTTTTGATTTGTTGTGTAGGTCAATATACATATATCATGTGGCAGAGTGTTTGGCATAGAGAAGCTGCTGAATTAATGCTTGAATTATCACCTCCCTAACCCTGGCAACTCCTTTAACTTCTATATGTCTCAAGCAAATACTTAGATTTAACTTTTAAGTCATAGATAGGTTTTCAGCTGCATTGTTGAATGATGTTTCAGCCATTGGAGTCATCCATTCTTTATATTTAAGAGAAATACTTTATAGGATCATAGATTTGAAATTGGAAATATATATCTGAGATCATCTAATCAAATCCCTTAATTTTATGCTTAAGAAAATGCTCAAGCCCATTATCATAATGCTAGTAAGGTTCAACGATGGGTGGGATTTTTGCCCATTTACTCTATTTTTAGTTCTTTCCATCCCAATATGCTTCCTTTCTTCTCAATCACTTAGACACCTATTATTCCTTGGGCTTCTTCAAATCACCCATAGCTAAAAGAACACAGGCCTCATCTGTTGTAAGCTTGATTTGATAAACTCTAAAGAAAACACGTAAAGAAGGATAAAATATTATATCACTGGAAGAGATATTGAATCAAGAATCCATCACTCTGCTTCATGCTAGAATGTTATTTAAAGATTCCCAGAGACATGAAACTTTATTTTAAAAATATCTCCAGAGAAGTAGAGGCCATAGAGTTGAAAAGTAACCTCTTGGGAGTACTGAACAACAGTGATTGTCAGTAAATTCTTTCTACTCTTAAACCTAACATCCATAAAAAAATCTCCCTGCAATGCTTTCTCATGGTGTGGAGGTGACCTTGAATATTACAGTGTGAGTAAATCTCAAGATAAAAATGTATAGAGAAAGACAACAGTCTCAGAAGAATCAAAATGGTAGAATAGCCAAAGAGAAAATGGAAAGACACATGAGTGTGTGCAGGATGCCAAATATTACCATTGATAACTAGTATTCAAGAGACAAGGTAAATTTAAACCTTGAGGATTTGTATGTCTAGTCATATAACAAAGAATATCTGATAGATACCCCACATATTGCACTGTTAGCCACCAAAGATTAAAATACCCAGAATAGCTTTAATAGAGAATTATTTTGAAGGACCCAGGCAAGAATCATACAAGATAAGAAATTATGGATGAACTAGAGTCTGTATAAGTCAAGAGTGTACCCACATTCATGAGCCCACCTGTACATCAAAGAATAATCATAGATGGCTTTAGTACTTGATTACTTCAGTACTTGAGTACCAGTAGTAGTACCAATACCAGTAGTAAGCCAGTAGTAAGTTAATACAAATGTAAGTATCTGTAGTAGCAGCAACACTGGCAGAAGTCCCAGCAATGATACTAGTGATAATAGTACTTAGTAGTCATACTACTAGTAGTTGGAGTGGGAGTGGGAGTGGTACAGATGGCAGAGTAGATAGAAAGCTAAGCCTGAAGTCAGGAAGATTCATATGTCCTCACACACTTAGTAACCATGACCCTGGCCAAGTCATTGAAGCCCATTTCTCTCAGTTTCCTTATCTGTAAAATGAAATAGAAAAGGAAGTGGACAAGTTCAAGCCATTTTTCAGTCCCCCTTTCATTTGAGAGAACAAGATATTATTCCATCTGGTACTTACCAGGTCTTACAATGTTCATTCAGCTTTGACAACATTCCAGGCAATTATCTGACTCACAGAACAATAATGATACACTAGGATGATCATCTCCGTCATTCTGGATACTACAGCTCTTTTGTGTGGAATAAGATGGCACTGACTTTCTTGATTGTCATATTATTCTGTTTAGTCCAGTTGAGTTGGTCCATTAAAACACCAAGGCAATTTTGTTCACATTGTTTCTTCCTGTTTCAGTATGTGTTCAATAAATTTTCTTTTCCCTTTTTTGGTAACTATAAGGTAAATTTATCTGAAGGTCACATTACCCTAATAAAAATATCTGAAATCTGTTATTCATTTATGAGAAATGAAGGATATTTAGAAGCTGTTCCAAAAAGAAGGATGTTTGGTTGAATAGGAGCCATATTTTTTGAATATCAGTTGTAAGAAGTAGAAATGATTACCCTGAGGAAGAGAAAAATTGGGGGAGATATCTAGCAGACAGTAGGTACTTAATAATTAATTAGTAGACAGTAGGTACTTAATAAATGCTTATAAATTATTAACTTATTGATGTCTTCAACAATATGAAGACCAGTCAATGTGGAAAAGAGATGAGTTTTGTTTTACCTGGTTCCAAGGAGAAAAAAAAAAATATGAAGGAATTCTGAAGAAGAGGAAGAATAAAAAAATCATCAAAGAATTGAGTGACAGGAAGAAAAGTGGGCTGATCATGTTATAATATGGAGAGATGAGAGGTGGCCAACCTGGAAACCAAAAATGGCTTTCAGAGCATTGGATGCTGGACCCTGCAGAAAACTTTTGGGAGGACATGAGTAGGAATCATACAGAAAAGGGGAATATGAATGTGTCCAATATGCATTGGACTAGGGTATGAAAGTTGTAGAGACATAAAAAGAAAGGCTTCTTAATTTTGCAACAGATTATTTTTGGAATGGGTTTTCTCAGGAGGAAATGAGCTCTTTATTGCGGAACTTTTTCAATGAAAGCTACCTGATCACTCCTTAAGAGAACTGTATAAATTATCTATGTTGAAATATAGGCTGCACTACAGAAACTCTGAGGAGTTCTGAGGGACTATGGGTCTTAGTTTTTTTTTTTTTTTTCTTAAATGGAAAAGGTACTGCCTCCTGGGTCAGAAGGCCTCAAATCTTAGCTTGATGCTTATTCTCTTTGTGATCTTGGGCAAATTATTTCATAGGATCATAGATTTGGAGCTCAAAGACATGTTATTTCTTGGATCTCATTGTCTTTATTTATAAAATGAAAGGATAGGACTATGTGACCTCTGAAATCTCAGCAATTTGGGAATGTCACAGCCTCTCTCAGCCTCAGTTTCCTCAAATATAAACTGAAGGATTTGACAATCTGATCTCTGAAGTCCCTCCCACTTCTAGAATTGTAATCATGGAAGTATTTAGCATATTTTTATTATTCTTTCTGCTTAGTAAGACAATAAAATACCTAATATCTTTTTACCTTAATAATTAAAGAAATTTTGAACAAACACTAAACACAAAAACATTTCTTCCTAGTAAATTCTGTAAAATAAATATACATGCTAAGATAGAGTAATCAATGATTTTACTTCCTAATGAATTACACTCTTGTAATAGCATTTTCTAATTTTAATCTGGTTATCACTCATTCTGAATCTTCCTTTGGTAGCAAACTCTTGACTAAACAAAACTTGAAAAGCCAGGTTTTTACCTATTTTGAACCATTGAATTTCAGACATTTGACACTAGTTCTACCACATTTCCATTTTATGGCTGAGGCCCAGAGACATAAGGGCCTGCCTTAAGTTAACATAGCTATTGGGTTGCTCTTGAAAAGCAACTTTAAGCATAGAAGTTGGACTAGATAAGATTAAGTGTACCTTCCCAATTCTAAAAAAAAAAAAAAAAAAAAAAAAAAAGTCTATAATTCTGTTTCCTGAATCTCAGATCTACTTTCCAGTCCCCTGCTTCTACTTTTACTTTATTTTTAACAGTTATCTGTTTGATTCCCAGTTTATGGATTCTTGAAAAGCTTCTGCTTGCTTCTTACTTCTTTCTTCACTCAGGAGTTTTCTCCTTTCTTCTGCCTCCTGCTACCTCTATGCCTGGTCTCCCACTATCTTGCCAATGGAACCAGTAAAAGAAAAAAACAAAACAAGTAAAAAACAACCCACATTTATATGCTTATATTGTACATATCCCAGAGAAGAGCAAAGTCTTCTATGTCTTCTCCTTTGCTTTCTACTATAGAGATCTTGCTTAATCTTCATGTGATGCTAGCCTAGCTAATTAGCAAACTGTTCGCTCATGGCCCCTTCCTAACTTTGGCAACCAAACTCTTCAGAAACAGCCTTAGCTAGTTTAAGTAATAAATCTTTGCAACAGCAAAGGAAACGAAAGTAAATATAAATGAGTTTCATCACATCTTTAGTGAACAATTTGTTTTTATTTCTTTAAATAATTTGAATATCATACACTCAAAAATCAAGAGCATAAATTTTGTCATAGTGTATTAAGAGAATTTGGGCAGATGCTTCTGTGTCATATAACCAAGATCTGAGTTATCTCTTATTTTTCTATTAAAAAATAAGACTACATATAGAGGAAAAGGGAACCCTCATATTGGTAACTGGGGCAGTGAGGTGACCTATTGGATAGAGCAAGGTGTGGAGGCAGGAAAACTCATCTCTCTGAGTAAAAATCTGGCCTCAGACAAATGCTAGACTGACCAAGTCACTTAACTACCTTTACCTCAATTTCCTCATCTATAAAAGGAAGCAGAGAGGGAAATAGTAAACCATTCCAATATCTTTGCCAGAAATGGGTTCACAAAGAGTTGGGCATGACTGAAGAAAAAAAAGGGGGGGGGGAATCAGAAAGTCTGGGTTATAACCCCAGCATTCTCATTTACTAGGTATATATCCACAAGTTCATTTTCCACATCTGCAAAATGGAGACAGTACCTTCCCTCCCTCAAAGAATTATTATAAGAATCAGATGAGATATTGAATGTAAAATTCTTTGTAAAGTTAAATCTGAGTTGTAAGGAAACTAAGAATTGTTTAGTGGTAAATGGAAGTAGGTTCACTCTTGTATTATCTGATCTGTTGTTGTATGTGTAATTTTTATGCTTTCTATTTGCTCTTGGCTGGTAAATTGATTTCTGTCTTATTAATTACAAATCTCGGTCATTATTGTTATCATTAATGTGTTTTGTAATTGCTGACATCTATGTACATCTAAGTTATTTTAGACTGTAGACTAGCTTTCTTTTATTATTTTACTTTTAATAGTATTTTATTTTTCCAAACACATGCAAAGATAGTTTTCAACATTCACATTTGCAAAACCTTGTGTTCTAAACTTTTCTCCTTTTCTCCCCCTCCTCCCTTTCCAAAACAGCAAGCAATCTGATATAATCATTAAGCATATGCAGTTTTTAAAAACATATTTCCATATTCATCATGTTTAGCTTTCTTTTAGCATAAACTCTAGTGTAGAGTAGATAGTTATATTGCCCATGTAGATTGTGCATGTCCACAATAAGTCATGGAAGCATGGTAGATAAAGCAGGAATTTTAAAAGACTTCATCTTCCTGATTTCAAATCTGGCTTCAGACACTTACTAGGGATATGATTCTTTGCCAAGAAAACCCCAATTGGGGTCATAGAGTAACAACTGAAAAATGACTGAAAAGACACACACACACACACACACACACACACACACACACACACACAGTTTGTCCAGATTCAACTCTCAAGGAAGCATGAATAGACATCTGGAGAGGTCTCCTCTCTTTCCCCTTATCTAAAGGAAATTTTTCTTCCTACTAGGGCAGGAGGAGATTAAGTTCATGAGGCTGTTCATTCAGCTCTCTTCAGAAAGGGGTGGCTGAGCTAAAATTATATCTATATGTCATGCTAAAATGTTAAATTTAGTATATTTCAAAATGTACTCCTGATTGCTTTCCCTTAGTGAAGAAAAGAGTGCCTTCAAATTATATTGCTAAGGTTTGACTCTCTTCATAACAAATGTCGTTAAACAAAGACTACACCTAGCTAACAGTGAATAAATAAATCAATTTACTTGCCAATGGCAAATAGAATAGAATAGAAGATATATATATATATATATATATATATATATATATATATATATTAAGAGAGAGAAAGAGAGGTGAGAACATATCATACAATATAAAATGTGAACCCTCCTCCCACTAGCTTCTTAGTTTTCTTCAAAGTACAGCTCATTTACCATCTTCTACAAGTCCTTTTTCAATCTCATCCTTTCTCTCCATCCTTGACCCCAGTTATTATTATTTCCCTCTTCTCAGAATTATATTTTATTACTTGATATTGCATCATGGATGCATACATGTTATATCACATTAACCCCAATAGAAAGTAAGCACCTTGAAAGTGGGAAATGCTGTTGTTTTTTAACTTTATGATCTTAGCACCTAGCACACTGCCTAACATTCTTAACAAACAATAAATAATATACTTTGTTATAAACTTTGAAAAAAGATTCATAAATTTAAAATATGTAACAGGGTTGAAATGAGAACTGTTTAATGCATTAGAGGAAGGTTTTTGTGGTGCTCACTGTTTCTAGACAGCCTAAGCTCATCCATAGCCTTAGTAGTTCTTAACAGGACCTTGACCTACCTTTGTTTTGATCCTATATTTGCTTCTATCTATCGTCACTTGCCCAGACACAAATGGATCTTTCTAGGCTTCTTCTTGCACTAGAACTATTGATGCTTTTGTGAATATATTGTTACATTGATGTGTTTCCAGAAAATTTCCATTATCTCTTGAGATTTTTTCTTGAGAGTACTCAAGTACTCAAGACAGTGCTGTTCTGAAGTTCTTGATGTTCATTCTGTATCTTATTATTCTTGCATGTCCCTACATACCATTCATGGAGTTGAAAATGAGGAATCCCTAAAATCAGTTGCTTCCTCAGACAATCTTTCTATTCCTCAGACAATGCAGAACTACCTGGCTAAATCTGCCCTTTTTTGGAAGAGATTTAGTATTTCTTCCATCACCTTTGTTGTCATTGGCTTCTATCTTAATGTGAGCTTCCACGCAGGAATATTCCTCAGTGGTCTACATGCTATTCTCTTTCTGTCTTTTTTTCACATACTGTCATAGATGCCACAAATAATCTCTCTCTGGATTTTAGACTCTTTTTCTTTCTTCTGGAGCCTTGCAATCTGCCCTGAATCTATACTCTTAGCTTCTCCTTTCTTCCAGTTCTGAACATTTCTTCATATATTGCCTTTCTTAAGTAGAAGGTAAACTTAAGAATAGAGTCTATTTTCTTATTCTCTCTATCTCTAACCTATAGCTTAAGGCAGAGAGTGTGGAATTCATGAATGCTTTTCATTCATTTACATATAGTTCAGTTCAAGTGCTAGCTATTTGAAGAGGTCTTTCTTAATTCTTCCAGTAACTAGTGATTCCTTCCTCCTTTCAATTTATATTAATTTTATGTAATCTTGATTCACATTTATTTGAATGTATTGTATACACTCAGTAGAATGTAAGTTCCTTGAGGGCAGGGATAGTTTTATTTCTATATTTGCATCCCAAATAACTAGCACAGTGTGTGGCACATGTTAAGCTTTCAATACATGTTCATTTGATTGATGGATGGATTGTTTTGTTGTTCCAGATTTGACCCCCAACTTGCTGCCTACTATATGTTGCCAGTTCTTTAGACAAACCAGAGTTAGTCCTGATCAACAATAGGATATTTGCTGACTTTGGGCAACATATACCTTCCTTTTAAGCAAGGAATCCTAAACTTGATATGATATCACCTTGCAACAGCTAGTGCCTCTGACTCAGTCTACAGAGGCTTTGTTGTTTGCTGTTATTTGTCTTCATTTTTTGAGAGAGCTGATGTATATATCACCATTGTGGTGTATGATGGGTGATGTTTTGATTTGAACATGAATGGATTTAAGTAAGGCAGAATTGTGCAAGTCATCAGCCTTACTCTGTGTTCCAGAATCATCAATGTCCATCAAAAATCAAAAAGATGATAACCCAAAATGCAATGGTTGACCTTGATATGTTCAATGTCTGACTAAGGTTCAAGCATTTCACAGCATCTGCTTCGGCTACTTTCATAGTGTTTGGAACAAATCATTTCCATCAATCTATTGCACCAGACCTTTATATTTGGGATAGACACTCCCCTAACTCTCCAATGGATTTGAGATCCATTGATTACTCTCAATGTGGTTTATCTCATTTTCCAAGATGTTTTTTTTTTTAATCAGATTGTGGTTTATTTCAGCTTCCTAGAACCACAGGTGAGAGTTTAGTGATGGATGGACACCAAAAGTGGATGAGCAGCCCTGAAAGCACCCAGCAAACCCTCCTGTTAGAGGTGCTAATCCTCCCTGAACACTCCATATACCACAGAGGCATAGTTACTAGCTAAATTATAGAATTATATACTACAAGGTCCATTCATAAAATAACTAGAATATAATAATCACTTGGGATTAGTTACAGCAAGATACTACATGATCAATACTCATTGTTATTTTTACATAAGACCTTCTAGTATAACTGGAAAGAACAAAGTAAGAAATACTTGGCTTGAGTTTATGGCCTATGAGATGAAGGGCAGAACTCATCCCTCCCTTCTTGTAACAAATACACACACATAAACAAATATGTAAAATAATTCTTCATTGGCTCTGTTCAAAAATCATGTCTCATTTTGCACATTGTTTTATCTCTCTCTCAGGAGGTGGGTGGGATTCTCCTCTAGAATCAGGATTATTTTTGAGTTGATTAGACTTCTTCTAAAAGCTTTTAAGACTAGTTGTTTTTATGGTATTGTTATTATTGTAGAAATTATTCACCTGGATCTGATAATTTCATTTTTCCTCAATATGTGTTATTCAAGATTGAAGGGTTCATTCTGGTTTGGCAATGATGTTATTGCCACCAGAACCCTGTTGCTATAGCATAACTTTCCATATTTAGTCTACTGTAATTATACGGATATAATCTGTCCTATATGACTACTGTAACTATGACCACCAAAGTCATTGTCTTCTGAAAAAAAGGTATTATCTTGCATCCCTTTTACCAACAGGTCTTTTCTGTTGTTCACAGTCCATGAAGTAAGTTTTTATTGACTGAAAATATAAATCTGGGATAAATAATATGCTCACCAATATGTAAATTATTGCCAAGAAAACCCCAAAGGGCATCACAAAGAATCAACCACAAACTGAAAAATGATTGAACAACAAGAGGAATACTTGTTGATTGGTTGACTGGTTGAGAGAATTCTGCACATGAAGGAAAACCTATAAAAATTGTTGAACAATGGCAATTCAATAATGTAACTTCAAATTTGATAAATAAGGTGACTAACTAAATAAGAATCTATGATCTAGTTAGTATGTGTTCCAAGAGCAATAAGACCTTTAGATTTAGGACATATCCAGACATTATTTTTTAAAAATTTCTTCAGAGTCATCTTTTAAAAGAGATTTTCATGCTAGCATTATTTGAGATTTCAAAAAACTGGAAGTAACCAAGCTGTCTAACAATAGGGGACTGGTTATCAAAGCACATTAATCATAGTACATTAATATAATGGAATCATATTACATTCAACTACAATTCAACTAAGACTGACAAGTATGTGAAATACAAAGCAATCTGCAAAGACCTTTATGAAATAATGCAAAGTGAAAAAAAAAGAACATGAGGAAAAGTGAATGGGAATGAATGAACAAAGAGTGATGAGGGAGACATAGAGGGAATGACTTTAAAAGATGTTATGACATTTTATGCATTGAAATTAATTAATTTACATGTAAATTGTTACTAAGTGAGTGAAATTAGTTATATTGATGTTTAATAAACATATTAATTCACTTAAAAAGTGACTTCAGCCCAATTAAAAAGAGTTCTTTGACATGGATGTGCTCCATTTCTCTAAAATTATTTCAGCACAAGCTAACTTCAGCAATAACCAAAAAAAAAAAAAAAAATCAAAAGCAATGACATTTTGACAATGTCACACATTGGTACAGTCCTTACATGGATACTCTTTTCTGTCCTGGGAAGAGAGCTTGCTCTGGAAAACTGTTGTTAAATTATAGATGGAGCTTTGAGAGAAAAAACATATTAAAAAATTCAATGTAACTCACCAGTGAAGGATACTAATACAAACATATTACAGTCTATGATGCTGAGGGTGCTGGTGTAAGCAATTTATAGTTTAAAATACAATGTAAACCAGATCCCTCTCCCTTGCACCTCTGACACAAATTTCAAATGGATTTCTGCAATACTAGAACAGATAACTTAAGCTTGACCCAGTTCTCCATAAACAGCTTTAATCAATTCCTATCTTTCCTAGACCAATCTTCACAAAATTAAAACTAGATCCTAAAAACTGAGAAATTATAGGTTCCTGGATCACTGTGGCTCTTTGAAATAGTTGCGCAAATCATAGCCAAAGCTTCCACCAATAAACTGGCTACGCAAGAATCAACAGTCTCATAACAAAATATATTTAATTAAGGTATTAAAAACAATGTAAATAAAGAATAAAATGGGTAATAGAATTACTCTCTGCTTTCATACACAAATGAGCGTGATTCTTTTATAGTGTTCTAAAAGATTATAATTTCACTCTTCATAACTTTCCCTGATTGATTTAGCATGGAAGGAGGATACAGTCACTTCAAAATCCATGGCTTTGTGTAGAAGATTATGAATTGGTGCCATTTGCTTTATGAGATTCTACATAGGTCTTTTGGAACAGGCTAAAAACACACCAAAATGTAGCCTAGAGGTTGGTCGAGCATTTCACCTTGAATTTTGCATCATTGCAATTCTTTAAGGACCCCTGGGAAAAGGAATATAATGAAAACATCATTTTACTTCTAGGGCAATAAGGAAGCCATGTTGACAAAGTTCAGAGTGTCGGAAACAGTGAGGAGATGAATGAAGAGAGTATTCATGTATCAAGTATAGAATGAGCTAGATTACCCATAAAATCTTAAATCCAGTTCTAAAGAGTTGATATTTCTATAAATTGGGAGATAATCTTTCCTTTAAATGCTATAATTTCTTTATCCAAAAGAGACTACCACATAGAGCTTCTGCAGAGAAATATTTTGCAAATTTTAGGGCAGTTATACATTAGTATTAATATTAATATCATTACAGATGACAGACCCATAAAAGTGAAATTACTTGACTTTGGGGGATCTATTATCCCATTTATTTTGTGGCATTTCATTTCCAAAGTAATATTTAACAAAAGAGAAAATCCTGTAAGTTTGTGTAAACCAGTAAGAAGGTAACATACGGTATGAAACCTTATATTAGTAAAGTTAAGAAAATTACCTGGAAAATTTTACTAACCAATAAATCAGCAAGCTGCAATGATTTACCATGGGAGTAATGATACTCTATATCATTTTAAGTACAGCTCTGCTTCTTAATTACAGACACTCCTGAGACTTGCAAAAATTATTATAATAATAGCCTGCCATTAATTCTTCAGAAATGTGACTTTCTTGAATAGCACCTACTAGGTAAATTCTGTTGCCATGTTAATATATAAAATTAGTATTTAATGTTTCCTTAATTTTGAGTCAAATTGAATGGAATCACTAAAATCTCTGCTTGGTACTTATGACTGCCCCTGGTCATTCTGCTGTTTTTCTGTCATATCTTGATAGAATCAATTTAATAATTGGGGGAAATCACTAATAAGGACAAGAGTTGGTTATACCAAAACCAGGAACTTCCTGAAATAACTGGACTCCAAAAGAAAATTGTCATTTACTATAAGCCTTGTCTCACCTCCTCTGCTATAATCAGCTCATCTTTTTCTCAGCTATAGCAGGTATATTCATTGAGCTACCTTGCCTACAATAAGCTCATCCTCCAACATGGCATCTAGAGAGATGAGCCTCAACAAAGTGAGGGTTCTGGTTCCCTCTTCTTGATGTTCTTTATTTGAGCACAGACAACCAGATATCAAATGTGATTTCAAACATGAGATAGCCATGTTCAGGCTTGAATGAGACCTCATGAGTTCAAGAGTTCCAGAAATCTTGGGTTCATTGTTTGAAGGCAAAGGGAATTTCAGCATTAGAGAAGAGAATGTTAACTGGGGAAAGAGCTAAACACCTCATCTGGAATTTAAGAAGAAACTAGCTCAGGATCACAAAAGATATGTCAGATGATGTGACTTGACTCTGAGGTCAGCTGTCTATCTGCTATACCACAAGACTTCTTGAATAAGGTGGAAATGGTCACACATAGTATATAATAGATGTTTTATTAGTGTATTGACTATTTAATTTGATCATCTTAACAATAATGTAAGATGGTAATATTTTATCCCAATATCACACTCATGTCAGTTCTTCAAATTTCACCTCCTTCTCCTGGTCTGTCAGTTTGGGGTCCCTCTCTCCTCACTGGTGAATCCCTCCCAGGGCCAGTATTTTAGGAAGAAATTAAGCCATTCTTTTTCTTTTGCTTCTCCTTTCTCTTTGTCTGCAGTTTTGCCTCCTTTCTTTTCTAACGTCTATCTATATTGTCTTCCCCATTATAATGAGGATAAATGCTGTCTTATTACATATCCCTACCCTTTAACACAGTATTTGGCAAACAATAAGTGTTTGGTCATTATTAGTTATAATTAAGTTACATTATTATTATTATATTTATTTTATATATAATGTTATATTATTAATAATATTACTGATTACTTAATAATATACTCATAATACTACTAATGTTACTTATTAACTATTCTTGTTATTTATAACAATAATTAATTTTACTTGTAACAATAACTAGTATTACTTACAAGCCATTCCCCATTTGATAAATGGTCAAAGGATATGAACAGACAATTTTCAGATGAAGAAATTAAAGCCATTATAAAGCATGAAAAAATGCTCTGGATCTCTATTGATTAAAGAAATGCAAATAAAGACAACTCTGAGGTACCACTTCACATCTCTGACAGGAAATGACAATGTTAAATGTTGAAAGGAATGTAGAAAAACTGGAATACTAATGTATTGCTAGTGAAGTCATGAAATGGTAAAACCATCCTGGAGAGCAATTTGGAAGTATGCCCAAAGGCATACCCTTTGATCTAGCAGTGTTACTACTGGGTCTGTATCCAAAGAGATCATAAAAGAGGGAAATGGACCTATGTGTACAAAAAAGTTTGTAATAGCTCTTTTTGCAATGACAAGGAATTGGAAATTGAATAAATGCCCATCAGATACAGAATGGTTGAATAAGTTATGGCATATGAATGTAATGAATATTATTGTTCTACAAGAAATGCTAACAGGTTAATTTCAGAAAAGCTTGGAAAGACTTACATGAACTGATGATGAGTGAAGTGAGCAGAATCAAGAAAACATTGTACACATTAACAGCAAGATTAAATGGACTTAACTTCTCATCAATGTGGTGATTCAAGAAAATTCAAATAGATTTGGGATGGAAAAATGCCATTTGCCTCCAACAACAGAGAATTATGGAAACTGAATATGAATCAAAGCATAGTATTTTCATCTTTTTTGTTTGCTTTTTTCCTCCTGGTTTTTTTTCCTTCTGGTCTGATTTTTCTTGTACAACATGACAGATATTGAAGTATATTTAAAATGATTGGACATATTTAACCTATATCAAATTGCTTGCTGTCTGAAAGAGGGAGGAGGGAGGAGAGGAAGGAAGAAAAATTTGGAACACAAAATCTACAAAAATGAAAGTTGAAAACTAGGTACAATTGGAAAAATAAAATACTATTTAGAAGAAAAAATAAGTAATATTACTTATAACAATAATAAGTAATAAATATTATTCCTTCTAATAACTATTATTACTTCTAATAATAACTATTATTATTATTATTATTTATACTTGCCTTCTAATTTGAAGCAGGATACTTAACTTGAATTTGTTTTCTTTACTAAAGATGATGCAATAAATAGAACACTGGCTTGGAATCAGAAAGATTCATTTTCCTCGTTTCAAATCTGACCTTAGACACTTATTAGTTGTGTTACTCTGAAAAAGTCATTTAATTATATTTATCTCAGTTTCCTTATCTATAAAATGAGCTGGAAAAGGAAATGACAAACTAGTACTTTTGCCAAGAAAAGGACTCATATAGCTAAACAAAAACAACAACAGACTTCCTTACTCTGGGCCAGTCATTCTAATTAATTACTTTGTCAATCATTATATTTTGTCTACCTCTCAACTACTTCTTAAATTGTATGTTTTTCTTTTTGGAGTCTTTGATGTATATATATATATATATATATATATATATATATATATATATATATATATATACATATATATATATAAATATATGTATATATATATACATATATATATATATATATGTTTCAATTGTTGAAATCTTTATGATCCCATTTGAGGTTTTCTTGACAAAAATACTGGAATGCTTGCCATTTCCTTTTCCAACTCATTTACAGATGAGGAAACTGAGGCAAACAGACTTGCCCAGCATCATGCAGCTAGTGACTGAGACCAGATTTAAACTCAGGAAAATGAATCTTCTAGGCACTCCATCCACTGCTGCCTTTAAGTATCTATACCACATCTATAACAGACTATCATGGAAATATGCTGCTCCTTTCCACCAGACATCTTAAAACACTGAAAAGTCAGTGTGATACAGTATAAAGATCATTGACTTATTTTTAAGGTCCAGCTTGGCCCCTTGTGATTTTTACTTACCATATAACTAAACTGGGCATCATCTGTAAGAAAATCATCCTTATACTACCTAACCCACAGGGTTGTTGTAAGGATCAAATGAGATACTGTATGTGAGGTACCATAGAAACATAAACTACTATTATTAAGCTATTACTCTCTCTGCAGGGAAGATCCACTTTAAAAATCATGAAAATAGCTTTAATGCTCCTTAACAACTAAGAAATCTTGGTGACTTGAGTGTCACTGACTGCTGACACTGGTCAATTATAGATTTGAATTTTTTGAAAAAGAAAAAAAATAATTGAAATCAACTCCGAGATTTTTAGGTCACCAGAGATCTAGAAAAACACAACGTGACCTTAAAAGACTCCACATGGAAGTCACAGTTTTAAAGGAAAATATCTTGTTGTTTGTAAGGCCTCATTCAGAGTAATCAGGAAAAGATGCCAAGTGGACCCATTTATCATTGTGACCGTGGAGTTTGTAGGTGAGATTCTCTGAAGGGAGAAGATACCGTTGATTAAGTTAAGACAAAGTGTAATGGATGATAGTCCTTCTCCAGTCCAATAAATCAAAAAAGCCATCCTAGGCTAACAGAAATCATTTGTAAATTAAAACTTAGAGCACCAGCTATGCTGACATTTTAAACTGAATACAGCAAGAAAAGCCTCCATAGGGGAAGTGGCGAAAGTGAAATTTAAATGGCCCAGAGAGCTCAAGCAGTCTTGATTGGTGACCAAGAAAGGAAATCACCCATTGAGTTCCCTCTGTGCTGGACTCTAATAAACCTTGGTTACATTTAATTGTGGAACATGGAGAAGGGTTACCGGACTCAATTACAGAAATGAGATTGATGGGCTAAAGTGGCCAGGGGCATTAAGATATCTCTGTATAAATGCAGTTCTACTGGGAGAATGGGGTACAGCTGAAAAACCAGGTATCATCTGGAAGATTTAAACACCGAGGGTTTTTAGTTAAAGTTTCTGT
This sequence comes from Sminthopsis crassicaudata, assembly GCF_048593235.1. NCBI lineage: Eukaryota > Metazoa > Chordata > Mammalia > Dasyuromorphia > Dasyuridae > Sminthopsis > Sminthopsis crassicaudata. Next base: position 284,526,768 of record NC_133621.1, read on the forward strand.
ACAATTTCTTGGGGTTTTATTTTCTTTGTATCAAGAGAACAATCAGAAAATAAATATAGGCTCTATTTTTTTTCCTTTGATACAAAAAGTAAATCACACAGATAGACAAATTATAAAGTTTTGGCAAAATTTTGGCACAAAAAAATCATGTGTCAGTAGTCCATATTCAACAGGGCTATATTTTGAATAGTAATTTATCTCATCATCCTCAGCCAGTTGCTTGGGAATAATTAAGGTCCCCTAAATTTAGTTCACAGATTATTATCAGATAAACCAGGAACCATATGTTGAAAAGTAAAAAAAAAAATGAGATAAAATCACACAATAAAACTTCTGAATAAATGAATAAATTAAAAACAAATTGTGAAACACTTATTATAGAGATTCTTAACCTTTTGGGCTTCATGGTTTTCTTTGGCAGTCTTGCGAAGTCTGTGTAACCCCTTCTCAGAAAAATAATTGCAAATGCATAAAATAGAATATATATGTTTGCAAAGGGAACTAATTATATTGAAATACAGTTACCATTTTTTTTAAGTTCATAGATCTCTTGACTTCGTATGTATGGGCCAAACAAGTACTTCACCACACTTGCTTCAACCATCTTTATGGTCCTTGGAACAAATTGTTCTCAGCTACCCCTTCTGCCAAGGAAGTGTTCACATGTTTGACTCAGCTACAGGTTTGAGCTCTATTGCTTACTTTTAATTTAATTTACCTCATCTGCTAAGGTGGGGTGTGGCTGCTGCACACTTTGCAGGTGAGAGTAGGGTGAAAATAAACACCAAGAGTGAGTAAGCAGCCCCGAAAAGGGCTCAGCAAGCCTTCATACCAGAGGATCCAGTCCTCCTTGAACATTCCATACAACTCTGGACCATGAGTACATACAACCTTGCCATCACTGACCAAAAGCTGCTACTTGTATCATCTACTGCCTATATCTCTGCCTTTCCTCTGAACACAATATTAAACTACAGCCTCCAACTTTCTCCTTCCTCCATTGTGCACAAGGTACAACCACCTTCCACTCAGGCATATTTTCTCATATTCTGGGAATTTCAATGAAACCTCTTCTTGGGACCCAAAAAACCACATAGGAAATATGTTTTTCATCTTATCATAGGTGCCTCTGTTTTATTCTTTAGATGCAAAATAGAAAAAGATTTTGTGGATGCTGGGCATTGAGCAAATAAAACATGTTCCTACTAAAAATAAGATTTCCGGCTAATAAAAAAAAAACTAATGCTTTTGTATTTTTCCTACTAGAAATTCATAAGGTCAACTGAAGAAAATTGAGAAAGTGAATTGTCATGACTGCGTGCTACTAAAAGGGGGTATTTGGAAAGAAAGGTCACAAAAGGACAAAATGGCATATACTATATCATTGCCTGACACAAAGCTTCATAAAAGAAAATATTTTCTTAGGACTGGAGCTGAGGAATGGCAGAACTGGCATTAGCACTAAATCAGTTTTGTTGGTGATAGTGTTTGTTTGTTTATTGTTGTTTTTTTTTCTCAGAAAAGCTACATATTGTACATATCTTTCTATCAAAGTTTCGCAAAGTTTGCAGGAAATCAGTAAAATAGTAGTTTGTTTTATAAATCTCCTTCCATTTTTTTCCTTTCTTAAAATTTTGTCTTTTATCCTCCATCTCCATCTTATTGATCATTTTCTTTTATCCTTTGTATATGAAAGCCATCCAAGCCCAATCTCCTCTTAACATTTTTTTTTTTGCTACTGAGGAAATAGTCCCAAAGTGGGTTAGAATTTGGCAGAGGGAGAAAGTAAGACAAAAAGAAACAGAATGTATTGAGTGATTTATCATTTTGGCAATTTTCAGAATTCATTTGTACTAATTAACAATAATAAGACTATATTTTAAAATGGAGCCTGACCCCAAATAAAAGCTTGGAGATACTATTTATTTGAAGGTGACTACTAAAATAGTCCCATTTTTGTTTTATCCTGCCCTTGATCCTCTAGCCTAGGAAGACACTTTGTTCTAAAGATCTCCTAAACTACAAAACAAAAGCTCAGAATTATACCTTCCAATCTCCTTTGTTCTCCAGGTCATTTTAGGTAAACCTAGTATGGATCCTAAATTATTTGATTATCAAGATGCTCTTCATGTACTAAGTTCCAATCTATTTTGTTTCCTTAACAGGAAAACAGTGGATGGCAAATTTAATGTGATTTAACAATGACAGGAAAGCTAAAAGGGCTGAGGTAAGTTCAGGGAACATTTAGGGAAGCATTGTTCCCAGAATGGTGGAGATGAAGGCCCTATTGTACTGTGCTCTGTCAGAGACTATCTGAAGTATTAGAGTTCTGGTCTAACTGCCATATTTTAAGAAAGAAAGAAATGTACCTAGGGATCTGGAATGGGATGGTGGGAAGACTGAAAACCATGCTTTCAAAGGTTTATTGAAGGGACTCAATGCTGTTTACATGGAGAAGCAATGACTTAGGAAGTTATGATTGCTGTTTTTAAGTATTTTCAAAAGAGTCCACTTCATAGGAAATATGTTATAGCTAAACTGAAATTTTATCTGTTCTCAGAATATAATTTGCTCTGTCTCATCTCTATGCCTTAGAATAGGCTGTAGAGAGAAAGAGACTGCCTCAATTTTTCTATTGATAGTTCCAACAATTACAAAGTGCATGGAACATACTAAATGAATGCTTAATGAATGGTTTTTCGTCCATTCACTTCTATCCATCCATCCTCTCTTCCATCCATCCATTCTTCTATCCTTCCCACAATTAATCCATCCAGTCTAATTCTGCTATGTGCTTGGAATATAAATACCAAATTCATTCTTTTCTCATCTCTAACTTTCCTCAAGGTTAATTTAGGCATTAATTTTCCATGTTAACTGTTGCCTAATCCTTACCTTTCTAGGCTGAACTTTGGACCTTTTATACAATACCCCAGAAATCTTTTCATCCAGAGAGTTTACTTCAGCTCTGGAATTCACACACTGAAAATCCTCTTCACTCCTGAAATCTCTGCTAACCTTTCTTTTGAGGACACTAAGACCAGTCACATCATATTCTTATCCAGAGTGTGCCTGGCAATACTAAGCACTACACAAAAGTTAACTATTATTACTACCACTTGCTATTAATATACAAGTCAAGATATCACTCTCTGATATCTCTGGTCCTTTTCAAAAATGAAAGATGATGATGATGATGAAGAAGAATAAAAAGAAAAAGGATAACTATAACAACGAGTATCTTCCCTCTACTATTGATTGCATAATTTACAACTTAGATTCTTAGTTACTTAGAGCAATGAGAATTTAAGTGACTTGGCTTGGTTTCCCATAACTAGTTATTTTGTTTTGTTTTGTTTAGCTTTTTGTTTTTTGTTTTGTTTTGTTTTTATCAGATGCTGGACTTAAACCCAGCTTTTGGTTTCTTGGTTCTGAGGCCAATGCTTTATCCACTTTGCACTCTGACTGTTGTCTCATTATTAAAGCTTGCCCAAAGTCTATGTTAGCCCAAGATATTGATATTAATATTTGCAATTTAGATGGCAATGTTTAAAACTTTTGCAAAGTGCTTGCCAAATGTTGTCAGTATGCTCAAGGCCAATATGATGAATTAAGACTGGTTTTGGCCAGTCTTCCGTCTATCAGCAATAGTCATGATTTGCTGTGGGCTAGTACTGTGGGATAGATCATACTGTCAGACTTGTCCAATGTGTTGATTGCTTTTGCTGAATTGCTATTTCTTCTTCTTCTTTTCCTCATTCTTCTGTAACTTTTTTCTTTTCTTTTTCTTCTTCCTTTTACATCTCTTCTCTGAAGGATTGCTCATGGTAGGGAACAGGCATATATTCATAAATAAAGGAAATAAGAAAACAAAAAAAAGATTAAGATTTCTTTTTGAAAAAACATAATGGTCATGAAAACATGAGTTCATCTCCCACCTCACATCCTTTGTAGGTGTAGGAGCTTTGACTAACTTTTCCTATATTTCTCTTTTCTCTTCTGTAAAAGAAGAGGATTGGCCTCCTTAGTCTCTAAGGAGACTTCATTCTAGCTCTAAATATCTTATTCTAGAAAAAGAGAAAAAGAAATCATCACCTTTCTCATTAACCATCATCTCTAAATTCCATATCCATAGAATAGAATGACATAATTACTTGTGGATCAGCTCCCCCTATCCTCCTCCTTTCTGCAGCTCTGCTGGATTCCCTTGTTCACTCAGGATGTTAACACAACCTCACCTGAAAAGGAAAACTATTGTACTTAAATTACCAGTAAACACAATACCTAGCAGTTATTTTCCTTTTAGGTTCTTTGAGAGTGGAAAATTACTCCTTTCTGATTGAAAAATATAGTCACAGGGGTTCATTCTGTTGATATAGAATTGCACCTACATCATTGTAATCCCTTTGTTCTGATTCTACCATGTGGATGGAAGGCAGGCAAAGTGAGGGGCAGCTCTTAGCTAGGTGTGTTGGAGAAGAAATGCATCTTTGTTCTACTCCCACCACTACAGCTGACCTCAACAACAAGTCCTTGTGCAAATGGAGCTAGGGAAATACCGAGACACAAGTTATAGTTTCTGTTGTAAAGGAAATTCTAAGAGATGGGCAATTTTATGTCCAAGAAAAGTTATGTTTCTGGTGTTAGGTGTGTGTGTGTGTGTGTGTGTGTGTGTGTGTGTGTGTGTGTGTGTGTGTTACAATGAATATAAAAATAGACTGACAGAGAGAACAGGGATAGAGTCAGCGAGACAGAAAGAAGAAAGACAAGGACCATGATAGAGATAGAAACAGAGACCAAGGCAGAGAGGGAGACAGGGAGAAAGAAGAGAGAGAAACAGACAGACAGAGAGAGGGGGGAAGCAGAGACAAAGAGAGAAACAGACAGAAAACTACACACAGAAACAGAGAGAGATACAGAGAGAAACTGACTGACAGAGACACAAAGAGAGACAGAAACAGATAGGCAGACAGAGACCAAGACAGAGCAGCACATAGGGAGAAAGAATAGATAGAGAGGCAAGAAGGAGAGATAGAGACAGACAAACAGAAAAAGAAGGAGAGAGAGAGAGATGATGATGAGAGAAAGGGAAAAAGAGAGAGGAGAAGGAGAGAGAGAGGAAGGAGAGGAGGAGGGAAGGAAAAGGAGAGAAGAGGAGAGGAAAGGGAGAGGGAGAAAGTGGAAAATTACTCCTTTCTGATTGGAAAATAGAATCTCAGGGGTTGATTCAGTTGATATAGAATTGCACCTACATTGCTGTAATCCCTTTGTTCTGATTCTGCCATGTGGATGGAAGGCAGGCAAAGTGAGGGACAGCTCTTAACTAGGTGTGTTGGAGAAGAAATGCATCTTTGTTTTACTCCACCACCGTAGCTGCCTTCAACAATGTGCCCTTGTGCAAATGGAGAGAGGGAAATACCAAGCCACAAGTTGTAGTTTCTATTGCAAAGGAAATTGTAGGGGATGAGATTTTATTATGTTCAAGAAAAGTTATATCTCTGGCTTTAGGGGGAGGCACAGGAAGGGGAAGGAGAGAAAGAGAGAAGAAAAAAGATGGGGAAAGGAATAGGGACAAGAACAGAGACAGGGATGGAAAAAAGGAGATCAAAATAACAGGCATATGGTCTTTCAAGGAATTTCCTTTCCTCTGTCCATCAGAGGAACATGGCTCATAGCTTCTGCTCTACTGACTGGACTTTGCCTCAAACCCTTATTATATACAGAGCAAAGAAAAGGAATAAAGAGAAAGAAAATCCCACAACAGACCTTTGTGTCTTTGAGCCCTGTATCCTGTGTCTAGTCCATTCAGATCACATGCATTTATGGTATGTTCTTTTTAGCTCCTATAGACTACTACTCAAAACTATTTACCTCCATCTTTGACTTAGAGGAAACCTTACCCTGCTTTCCAAGTTATATGTCCTATCCAAGGGCCAATGGGAGTGATCTTCTTGACAATAAATCAGTTTTAAATCGAGGAGATCCAATCCTATTATTAATACGTAACTCAATCTCAATGCTTATCTCTGTTCATTTTTCAGATACATGTAGTCTTACTGGAACTGGGATGGGAAAGGGCAATTAATTCTATGTCAAATAACTGGAATGAATTGTCAGGTGGCTATGTTGTTCCTTCTTGAAGATCACAAGTGAATTTGATTTAAATGTAGGAGGTCTGGGCAAGGTCACCTACCTCACTTTTTCCTCCAGTGGGTCCAGTGGCCAGATATAGATTAGGATGTCTAGAGATGCCCTGGATATAGTGGGAGACCTTGGCCTTTTTAAGTTAAGGTCCTTGACTGAAGCTACATCCATTCAGTAATTAAGGCTAGCTAGTAATTAAGACAAATAGCAATAATAAAGAATAGCCTCTTTCACCTACTCCAAAACAGAAAAAAAATAAAAATCTGGGAGAGGAATGACAATTAGATACTTTTAAGCAGTCAAACCCCTTATAACTATTCAAAAATTATATTTACATATAAACTGCTGTGGATTAAAATATCACCATGTTGACTTGGTATGTTGACTTGGTGAAATAACCACAAATTTATCCACTCTTTACATGTTGTAGTAATTCCAACTTTCCACACAGTGTCGAAAAGAGACTCTTGAAGATCGAACCAAAAAACTCAAATATTATCAATGTTGGCAACTTGGTTTGAGTGAAAGATTAGAAATGAGTTTGCCTAGAATGGTGGAAGGTTTTAAGGACAGGCAAAAGAATTGAGACTTAGCACAATAATAAAGAGGGAACTGCTAGAATTTTTTTCAAGGGGAATAAATTCAACAATGGCATAGGAAAATTAGTTTAGTTATAAGGTATGGGTTTAATTTAGAGGCTGGGGGAGGACTTGCCAAAGTATCTCTGGGACGAAATGGCACTTGGATTCTCTTGGTCAATTTCCTTATCTAAAAACATGAGGAAGTTGGACTACAAGATTTCAAAGACCCTGAAGCCTCAATTGTTCTAAAATTTTTAGCCCCTCCCCTTTCACTGGTATCCTCTGACTTTAAGGAAATGAGAGCAGCTGACAGGACTGAGATTTGGCCTTTTGTAGCAATCAGAGTTGGTTCTTTTGGCTCCAGGACAGTCATTCAGACCCTGGAGTAAATTGGATGATCTATAAGGAGAGATAAACCCTTCAAATGGCAACTGGCTACTTGGCAGGATGGTGACTATGGGATTTAATTGTAAAAGAGTCTAGAAGTCACAGAGTTGCCATTTTGGCTGGGTTCTCCTAGATGGCTTTCCATAGTATTAATATTCATATCATCAAGACATCATGGCAGATTAAGATGTTATAGCAAAAGACTCTACCCCTTCTAACCTGCACCTTAGCCAGCTAATGTGAAAAGAAGTCTGAGAGAACTAGCTGGTAGTGATATAGTCTAACTATCCTGGGGCTCCTTCCTTCAAAGGGAAGAGTGGGAAGAGGTGTCTCAATATCTAAAATCTCCAATGCAACCATGTCTCCATCAGACACCAAAGAAATTCTATCAGTCTCCAAGTGCTTCTTAGGTAGCTTAAATGTGATTGGTGTGTTTGAAAAAAAAATTGGAGATTTGCACAAGACTGATGCATTTGCAAAAATATTAAATCTAGGTCCTTTCTGAATTCAAAGTACTGCAACCTCTGACCTGTGAATTCTTTAAGACCTAACTCTATCTTAGTTTTTCATTGGTCTGAGTTTCCAGCATAATTCTGTGCATGTTGTTCTGCCTTTTAAGAACAAGAAAGATAACTTGAGAAACTGATCAGCTGGGAAGTTTGAGTAATGCAAATATCCTTGGGTTTTTTTTTTTTGTCTTTACCAAAAGTGATTTGTATATTATCAATACAATCTTATGTAGATTTAAGTCATATGGGGCTTTGTGAGTAATCAATCCATCAATAAACATATATTAAGTTTCAATAGGTGTCTAAACACTGGGGATTCAAAAAGAGGCAAAAGATGATCTGTGTAAGGAACAAGCAACATGCAATGGAGAATTAATAGTAGTAGTAACAGTAGTAGTAGTAGTAGTAGTAGTAGTAGTAGTAGTAGTAGTAGTAGTAGTAGTAGTAATAGTAGTAGTAGTAGTAGTAGTAACAGCAGTATTAGCAGTAGCAGTAGTAGTAGCTAATATTTATATCGTGATTTAGGGCTGGGCTTTTTAATTTTTTCCCTCCAGACTCCTTTCTGTGGTGTATAAGAACATAAAATAGATATACAAATCAAAATTTACTGATAATAAATCATAATTTTGTGATTCCCACACTTAGTTACACAACTCAATATGGAGTCACAAACCACAGTTTAAGAAGCTTTCTTTTAGGTCAACTAGGTGTTGCAGTAGATAGAATGCAGGTTCTGGAGTCAGGAAGATTCATCTTCCTGGGTTCAAATCTTGCTTTAGACATTTACTAGCTGTGTGACCTTGAGCAAATCACTTAACCCTGTTTACCATAGCTTCCTAATATTCAAAATGATCTGGAAAAGGGAAAATTAAACCACTCCTGTTTCCAAGAAAACTCCAAATGGGGTTATAAAGAGTTAGACAGTACTCAAAAAAACAATGAACAAAAAAGGTTTTGCAAAGCACTTTATAAATATTATTTCATTGAACTCTCACAAAAACCCTGGGAGGTAGATGCTAATTATTATCATTCCCATTTTACAATTGAGAAAACTGAGGCAGATGGAGGTTAACCGACTTGCCCTGAGTCACACAGTTGATATAGGTCTGAGATAAAATTTGAATTCAGTTCATCTCAACTCCTGGTCTGAGGAGAATATAAATATTCATTATACCCCCTATCTGCCCATAAGTAGAGTAGTATGGAGATAAAGAGAAATTCCTTGATATCTAGAACTCATCTAGTAACTAAATCATTAAGGGGAGAATCATTATTATTGTTGCTGTTGTTGATGATGATGGGGGTGGTGGTAGTGGTGATGATGCTGTTGCTGCTATTGAAGATATCACAGAATTCCAAAGAAAGAAGGGGAAAATTATCCCTAAATTGAAACATATAGAATTGCCATTGTGAAGGATGCTGTATGGGATGTTGTTTAAAACATGTTGATATAGCATGTATGTTATACAGAGTAATTCTGTTTTAAAGAAAAGGTAAAACTTGGATAAAAATATTTACTGCACTAGTTGAAAAGACTGAGTGCTTGACAGGTACCCTGGTCTTTTGTATGGAGATTTTCAGAGTACGGAGATGCCAGAGCATGGGTGACTTATGTCATGCAGCTATTTCCTAGAGTCAGAATTAGGAGAAATGTGCCAGGAAGCTGGGCTGCTGACTTTGACTTTACATTTCAAACTCCTTCTTTGTAGAGACAGTCCTGCTATCTACAAATCTGTCCAAGTCTCCACTATTATTAAAAAGCTTTCCAAAAACTCTGACATCCTCTCAGCCTTTAAAAAAAAATCTTTCTTCCCAAAGTAATGTGGCCATGGCAGACAGAGAGCCCTCCTCCAAACCAGAAAGACTTGGGTTCAAGTATTACCTTTGATAACTCTGTAACTCCAGGCAAGTAATTTATACTCCATGCATTAGGCAACTCTTTAGCACTCTAAAGTGCAAAAAGGTGCTAATCTGCATTGTTAAATGGAGTTTCCATACCTGGAAGCTCTTTGTGTAATGAAATCCCAGATCCAGTCCCTATATTTCTCCTTTTCACTGATGGGCTTCTAAAAAGAGCTCTTTCTATTCTCATTGATTCATCTTCCTCAGCACTCTAGCCCTTCTCCACACTTACTCCCAATGCCTCACACAAAAAAGAGAGAAAAGATACAGAAAAAAAAGAGAAAAAGGTGTGTGTGTGTGTGTGTGTGTGTGTGTGTGTGTGTGTGTGTGTGTGTGTGATTTAATTGGTATAAATCTCTCTGGGATGATGGAACTCTCTATCAATGTAAATTGGCATTTTTTTTCCCAACTCATATTCTTAGAAGGTTTCCTGAATTCTGAAAAGTTGTGTCTTGTTTTGGGTAACAAGCTTTTTGAAATGTAGGGGACTGGGTTTGAACCCAGTTCTTCCTAGCTTCAAATTCAGTTCTCTATTCACTATACTATTGTCTTTATAGAAATGACTAAAATATATTTATCCATTTTTAGACTCTCCTAAACTCCTATTCCATATCCCTCTTTAACTTCCTGATAGGCAAATTTATTAAGCAATTCGAATTCAAAATGTCCAAAATCAATGAAGTTTCTTGAAAGCAGAGATTTCCCCCCCCATCCCTATTTGCATTTATATCCTTGGCTATTAGCACAATAGTTGGCATATTAAATGCTAGTTGGCATAGTGAACCAAATGGAATTCATTAGCTACTCCCTTAAATATAGCCTATTTCCAAGCTTCCTTATATTTATTGTGTGTACCTCCATTTACCCCAAATCCATCCTTCAGAGTCTCTGAAGTAGTCCTTAATTTCCCTTCTTCATCTCCTTTTGGCAACAAACTCCAAATATTGTTGATACAACCATCATATTATCTTTCATATTGACAGCTTTCTCTCTACTCCATTGACCAGTACATATTTCATGCTCATATTTTTAATCTAGTTTTTCATAATGGCCTTCTGTTGATACCTTCATTTCTAGTTTTTCTTCTATCTGATCCATCCTTCATTTATTCAATGCTCTAACACCTCTAAAATCTCATCAGGGTGGAAGTTACTACATTAAGGTCATGGTATTCTGAGCATGTCACTGCTCTACTTACAATCTTTCATGGTTTCCTATGGCCTTTAGGATAAAATACAAAATTCTCACCCTAGTTGGTATTTAAGAACAATCTGACTTCAATGTGCCTTTATAATCTTATTCCATATTACTTCCCTTAATGACTACTTTCAAATCAAATGGAGCAGTTAACCATATCCCAAATTTAGCATTTGATCACTTTCTAAAGATTTGGATATATTATTTCATTGGCCTGGAATGTACACCATCCTTATCTTCACCACCCAAAATCTTCTTCCCTCAGCATTCATTTCAATGTCCACCTGTTTTATAAAACTTGCCTTGCTTCCCCTACTCCCCATTAGAAATCTTCCCCTCATCAAATCCCTTTCCCCCTCCATCTTACCTGAATATATTGTATCTCTAATCAAATTTAAGCTCCTTACAATAAAGGACTTCTTGTTATCTCTGTATTCTTGGCTATAAGTATAGCTATTTGCATATAGTGACTTTAAAGTTATTTATGATTTGAATTGAATATTTATTTTAAACACAGCAAAGGTTTTTTAAAAAACTAAGAAATTAAGCAAAACTTCAATAATTGATGGATAAATTTTTACTGCCTTGTTACCAGGAATAGTAAATAGCATCCATATTCGCATCATACACTTGTTTTTATTATATCTACGTTGGGGTGAATAGAGGGCCATTTGGTAGAGAAAACAGCATTAAGAGAGAAAATACTAGGTGAGCACAAAGTATTTCATATTTGATTCATGTCCTTTTCCCAACCCATCAGACTAACAGACAAGGGATTAGGAGAAGACATCTTGTGCCCAGTTGGAGTTCAATTAGAAGAAGTCACCCAGACAGCTCAAATCAGAAAATTAGGCCTCCCACTAGCATTCACAGTCAGGGGCTTTTTTTTTTTTTTTAAGGAAACACAGCCATAAACCCTAGCTTATTAAACTAGTAAACAGGAACTGAAACTTTGGCATAAAGTTGCTTTCTGAGGACATGTAAAGCTGAAACTTTCACCTTTTTAAAGACCATTTCAAGTTATTTGAGTGAAACCAGTTTTCCTTATAAACAGAAGGAAGTCTATGAGTCAAAGACTGTGGAGAGTCTTCTTTCAAAATAAGGACTCTTTTTTGAACATTAGGAGCTTTCTTTGTCCCCCACATATTCTAAATTACTATAAATGAAGCAAACATAATTTTTGAACAATTTTACCTTGCATAAAAGTTAAAGCTAAAGGACCTAAAATGTCATCTGGCACAAATTTTATTTTGGAACACCAGAGAGGTTGACTGATTAACCCAGTTGCTCACAACTAGTCCGTGACAAAATCAAGTTTCAAGCCCACGTCTTCTAAGTACAAATATAATGCTCTTTCTGTGTTATCATGTAGTTTCCTGGATTTGTTTTGATTGTTAAAAATTTATATTATTTCTTATTGCTGTTGTGGGGAGGGAGGAGATAAGGGAAGGAGGAAGAAAACATTTGGAAATGAAAATCTTACAAAAATGAATGTTGAAAACTTTTTCCATAAAATTGTAAAAATAAAATATTATTGAAATTATTTAAGTTCTCTGGATTGCTAGTAACTCAGGTTGATAAAATACCGTGGACATATAAGCAATTTCTTTACAGCAATCATGTGAAGTAGGTTGTACAGGTATCAATATCCCCATTTTGCAGATAAGAAAACTGAGGCTCTTAGGAATGAAGTGGTTTATTCATGGATATTACAATGTCTGATTCTTTGTCTTTAGTGGCAAGATTTTAACACTGTTTTCCTGTCTCTTGACCTAGTAATTCTTTGACTATATCATTCTGCCTCTCAAAGATATATATTGAGACAAAGAGCTGAAAATAAGTTTGATTTTAGTTCATAATCTAGTGCTGAGAAGCTTGTAGGGGCAGAATTAAACAAATACTTTCCAACTGAAAAAAAAAAAAAAAAAAGAGCATGAGCTAGTGCTCCCATCTAGAGGTGAGGATGGATCTTAGCTGTCGTGTTATTATATCATATTGTCTTTTATAGTAACTGGTCTATAGAATAACAAAGAAAATATCAAGAAAAAAAATCACATGTAGGACAAAAATAAAAACAATCAATGGAAGAGAAATGATAGTTTCTATTTGTGTTCTACTCAGTAGTTGAATCCAATGTAAAATGGACACAGAGAATAATTTTCCTTTATCAGCACTAGAAGTATAAATAGTTAATTGGATAGAGATAAGCTTAAGAACAGTTAACTAATAAGTTGAAAATTCAACACTTAAATTCTGATACCACAGCACATTCCCTGAAGGCAAAGCTAGAACCAAAGGAAAAGCACTTTGAAGAGCAAAGCTACACTGAGTATAAGTAATTACTTGTCTTACAGATTCTCATGGAAAGGTCATGAATAATATTCTGTATGAAACAGGAAAGGTATCCTAGTGATTAAGGTAAAGAACATATAATGTTTGGGTAGAAAAAAATGGAGCACTTCAAATGTGCATATGTTATTATTTGTTTCAGTTTTTGCTATTTACTTTTCTATACTCAATAATATTTTGATATTCTGATCTCTTTAAATCAGAATATTTAAAATATAATAATATTTTGTAATAAGAGGTGTTTTATATAAAAGAAAAATAATTTCTTTGATAGTGAATTTCTGAAATCTAGGTGTTAGTGGTAACTGGAAATGAGAATTCTCTATGCTACCACATCATCTTTTATTGTTGAAAACTTTATCAGATAGAGCCAATAGGGGATCAATATCTACTTCTATAATTAGTTACATCAATCCTATATCTCATGATCTAATAAATCATAGTAACATTCCAGGGTTTTAATGTTTTACATGTTAATATTCATGATAAATTTATCTATCTAACCTCTAAGAGACACTACTTCACACAATGCCTGGCACATAATAAATGTTTAATAAATCGTAATAAATGCTAGTTGACTAAATTCCTTCCATAAGTAGCAGAAATAATTTAAATCTTGACAACTTACAGCAATGTTGATCTTGCTTTAGATATTAACATTAGATGGAATACTCTTCTCTCAGTATTAGCCTGATTCAATCATTAGAACAGTTATCTTTGTCCAACAATTATTTTATAGACAACTTAGTAAAAATGGCTATTTATGGGGAGATTATCCACATTGTACATGATCAAGGGAGGACAGACATGGTTTCAGCTAAGTCTATTGGCTAAGTTCCATACAATATTCACTTCTCACCCTTTTAAACTCAAGAGAACAAAGAAAAATCCTGACATGGAAGAAAAAAGAATTAGCAATTTGTATCTGGATGACTAAAAACTAAAGGTAAAGTACTCCCTATCCCCTGAAAAACTTTGTAGTGCCTGTATATTATCTGGGATACTCCATATATAATATCATATTTAAGATCAAATGAAAATGAACCTATTTCTTGAAACCCACATCCAAGTTCTACCACATTTTGTCTATGTGACTCTGGGTAAGTCACTTACCCTATTCTTAATATTCTATGCCATGAACTGGTAGAGGAAACTTCTTCACCTGAGAGTTTTTCAAAAAGTAATTTCATAAATAGGTATCCATTAGTCTTACATAAGTATGTAAACAATCAAATTGATGTGGAATCTCCAAAAATCAAAGAAGTATAATGGAACCACTGACTTGGGAGTCAGATTCAATCTGTCTCCAATGCTTACTTCTACATTCCTAGGAAAATTTTTTAACCTTCCTGGGCCTGATTTGCCATGTTGGTAAGAAAATATGACAGACTTGATGGCATCTGAGCTCCCTATCAGCAATATATCTATAATTCTAGGAACTTATTCTCTTGAGGAAATTCCCTATTAAAAACCTGTCTGAACGCTGAGATTCCACTACACACCTGTCAGATTGGCTAGAATGACAGGGAAAGATAATGCAGAATGTTGGAGGGGATGTGGGAAAATTGGGACACTGATATATTGTTGGTGGAATTATGAATACATCCAGCCATTCTGGAGAGCAATTTGGAACTATGCTCAAAAAGTTATCAAACTGTGCATACTCCTTGATCCAGCAGTGCTACTACTAGGCTTATATCCCAAAGAGATCTTAAAGAAGGGAAAGAGATCTGTATGTGCAAGAATGTTTGTGGCAGCCCTTTTCATAGTGGCTAGAAACTGGAAACTAAGTGGATGCCCATCAATTGGAGAATGGCCGAATAAATTATGGTATATGAATGTTATGGAATATTATTGCTCTGTAAGAAATGACCAACAGGAGGAATACAGAGAGGCTTGGAGAGACTTACATCAACTGATGCTGAGTGAAATGTGCAGGACCAGGAGAGCGTTGTACACTTCAACAATAGTATCATATAGGCTGTCTCCAACAATCAGAAGAACCAAATAAGTTCCAATAGAGCAGTAATGAACTGAACCAGCTACACCCAGCGAAAGAACTCTGGGAGACGACTGTGAACCACTACATAGAATTCCCAATCCCTATATTTTTGTCTGCCTGAATTTTGGATTTCCTTCACAGGCTAATTGTACACTCTTTCAAAGTCCAATTCTTTTTGTACAGCAAAATAACTGTTTGGACATGTATATATATATGCATATATACATATATATATATATATATATATATATATATATATATATATATATATATATATATTGTATCTAACTTATACTTTAAGATATTTAACATGTATTGGTCAACCTGCCATCTGGGGGAAGGGGTGGGGAGAAGAAGGGGGAAAGTTGAAACAAAAGGTTTTACAATTGTTAATGCTTGAAAATTATCTATGCATAAAATTTTTGTAAAAAAAAAAAAACCTATCTAGATTTATCCAAGGATGACATCCTTCCTCTTTCTATCTCTCCATCTTTCTTTGCTCCAAATGGTGAGACTGAGCTCCATCACATGGCTACCTGACTTGCCAGTTTCTTAAGTTAAGGCAATTTTCCAACTTTTTCTTATTTTCCCTTTATAAGAATGTAGCAAATGCACCTTAATCTTTCTTTCTTTCTTTTTTTTGGAATACTGAATTCTCTTCTTGCTAGTTCTTCTATTTTTTTCCCTATTCTTCAATGGCTACCAATTACTTCCTTACTTGCTGCCATATAGAATTTCCAGAAGACACCGAGATCATTTTCTTCAGTCACCCAAACAGGATAAAGAGGGAAATGGGGAAACAACCTACTTTCTGTTACCTCCCCATTGACAAGTTGTCATTATGTATAAGTCTATGCTGTTTCTTCCTTCTTCATTTTGCAGCTTAATTCACAAATGCCCAGAAGAACTTAAGTCCTGGATTATGAGTCACCCAACAAGACTCATTCTGGTACATGCTCTGAACAGGAAACAATGTCTTAGAAAGATGTTAATAGTACATAAAGGTGAGGGCCATATATAGCTTATGTAGGAAGTAAAAACTCTACTATTGACTCTAACCATCATCAATAATAAATTGTGTATCTGTCATGCTGCTATACCAGAAGACCTCAGGACCTTTTTTATCAGCCAATCAATGATCAGATCAACAAGCATTTATGTGTTAAACTGGGCATAGAAATAAATGCAAAGAATGAAACAATTCCTATTATCCCTTCCATAGGGAGAGACTATGTGTCAGTGAATAGAAAATAAATAGAATAGAAAACAAAAAATTCCCATGAGATAGTTTGAGAGGCAAAAACTAGAAACTGTAGGGGGAATTGGAAAAGACTTTATGTTGAAGGCAATTCTTCACTTACATCTTAAAGAAAGAGAATAGTTCTATGGATCAGAAGCGAGGAATGAATAAATTTCAGACATGGGGAAAGGCAAGGGCAAAGACATTGAGAGAGAACTATATATGAGAAGCACAAAGAAAGCCAATGCAGCTGGATTATAGAATGGGCAAATTGGAGGACTCAACTATCTGTGTTGTCTTTTCTTATTAGAATGTAATGTCTTGTTGGCCATGAATGGTTTGCTTTTGTATTTGTATCCTCAGCACTTATCACAGTACTCGGCACATAGTAAGAGCTTAAATATAATTGTTTCATTCATTCACAGAGAGTGATAGACACACCTTCTATAGACCATCCCCTCTATTTTAGCCCTCTGTAGAATACAGGACTATATTTGAGGGCAGCTGAGACTCTGTGCCTGAGTAATCCTGAGAGTTTCTGTGAAAAATGTCCACAAAGGGTGCTATCGTAATGGTTTTGTAAGGTTTGGGGTATTGGGCCCCTAGGACCTGTATGGATACCACCCATTCATTTAGAATGCTCTTTTCTATGAATAGAAAATAAATCAATGTCAGGCACTCAGCAATCATGAGTGAACAAGAAACACCAATCTCAACTTGCACATACTTATAGGGGAAAATGAATAATCTGGAAGCTGGCTTCACTTTTAAACCTCAGAGGAGCTGCAAATATCTTTGAAGAAAATCGATTTAATGAAATTATGGTCAGCAATGACTGCCTTTTTAATTGCATGCTGAGTTGGGTAATGATACAAAGGTTTTCTCTCACGGAGTGGGGAAAGGGGGAACAGAAAAGAGAGAAAGAGAGGGAGAGAGAGAGAGAGAGAGAGAGAGAGAGAGAGACAGAGAGAGAGAGAGAGACAGAGACAGAGACACAGAGAGAGATAGAGACAGAGAGACACAGAGAGAGACAGAGAGAGAGAGAGAGACAGAGACACACAGAGAGAGAGAGAGACAGAGAGAGACAGAGAGAGAGAGAGACAGAAGACAGAGAGAGAGAGAGAGAGAGAGACAGACAGACAGACAGACAGACAGAAGACAGAGAGAGAGAGAGAGAGAGAGAGAGGAAAGAGAGAGAGAAATTGAGAGAGAGACAGAGACAGAAAGAGATAGAGAGAGAAGCAGAGAAAACACAGAGAGACAGACACACACACAGAGACAGAGAGAGATGTGGGGGGAGGAAAGGAGGAAAGGAAGGAGACAGTGATAGAGAGAGAGAGAAACAGGCAGAAGGGAAGAAAAGAATGGGGAAGGAAAAGGAATGGAGGGAATAGGCAGGAGAGACAAAGAGAAAGACAGAGATAAAGACAGAGAAAGAATGTTAGTAAGAAAGAATATTAGAGAGAGAAATTGAAACAGAGAGAAAGACAGAAAGACACAAAGAACATTTCTATGGTGCCTGAAATTTCCTTCTGAATTTTTAGCTGCAGGATTATTGCTCTGGGTCTCTTTTTTTTATTCCTCACTAAATGATGTAACTTTCACTGATGGGTTATTCTCCCGAACTGTTTCAGACAGTTTTCTGTTATTACTTTAATTCTCAGTAAGCTGTTGGCAATTCTTACCAGATTGCTTCATGGATCAATTCTTTCCACATAGCCCATTAAGATTTGCTTTTTGTCCTGCACAGGAAGTAATAAACACATTTTGGTTAGGTTTGGTCAGCAGGCCAAAGGGCCCTTTTCTTCTCTTGGAACTTAGTGTAGAGAATTTATGTTAGGAATTGTTGTGGACCCCACAATAGCAGGATTGTCAAGCATCCTCTGAATTTTCTGCAAGGAAGCCTAACTCTCCTGCCTTTTAGTATAGAAAAAAAGGATGAGAATGTATATGTTATAATTCAATTTCTGTGCCCCTGTTTTTGAGTTCTGTTTAGTTGTGTCAGCCTAACCTTGTAAACTCCATCAGAGAGAGTGAGATAGACAGACAGACAGACAGAGAAAGAGACAGAGAAATGACAGATAGGAACAGAGGGGGAATCCAGGACTGGTATGGAATGTTCCTGTCACTTGTTAGATGCTTGTTATCAATTGGGGAATAGCTAAGCAAAGTGTGGTACCAGAAAATAAAAATATAATAAATATAAAGAATATCGAGATGTATAAGAAAACTCATATTAACTGATACATAGTCAAAAGACACAGAAAGAGAAGAAAAAATATAAAATGACAACTTGATGAACATGGAGACCAGTAGAAGATGACAGCAAAATGCTTTGTGGGGCTAGATCCTCTGCTTAGTGAGAATAACAACCCCCCTGAAATGATATTATTTTGAAATTATGTTATTCTGAGTCATGATTATATGAAATATGATCACTGGAAATATGTAGTATTGATTTGAATAAAGAAACTTCTTTAGGGCATGTTTTCTCAGTAATTGGGTCCTAGCTATGACCTTAATGATAAGAACCTGACAGTGAAGATGTCACTTCCTCCTCCTTTTTAGAAGTAAGGGTCATGAGTGTAGAACACTGCATATATTGTCTGTCATTAGTTTTATTGAACTGATTTTTTTCTTTTTGCCTTTCTGTTGTCGGCTGTTGTAGCAATCACGGGAAAGGCTCCTTGGGAAAAGGAATACATTTTGTAATATAAAAAATTTTAACAATATAACAAAACAAAAGCAAGAAAATGGACCTGTAAAGTGAGGGTAATACTGTTGCTGTTTTTCAATTTATTTGTTTGGTTTTTTTCAATCAAGTCCAACTCTTCATGACCCCGTTTTTAGGTTTTCTTGGCAAAGATATTAGAGTATTTTAACCCTGATTTCTCTAGTGCCTTTTACCACTGAGGAAACTGAGGCAATCAGGGTCAAGTGACTTGTTCAGAATCACACAGCTAGTAAGTGTGAGGCCATATTTGAATTCAGGATTATGTGTTCCTGACACTACTATCTAGCTGCTCATAAAGAAAATAATTCAGCTAAAAGAATGTGATTTTAGGATGAATTAAGAGATGTGGAATGTTCAACAAAGAGGTAACAGTCTCATTGGACTTAATCACTAAGTGGGTGTGACCTCAATCAAATTGACAATTGTATCCAGGGCCATCTCCAGCCCTGCTGATCTGTATCTGGCTACTGGACCCAGATGGCTTTGGAAGAGAAACTGAGGCAGGAGATTTTTCACAGCCCTCTCTCACCTCAATCCAAGTCACTTGCATCACCTCCCTGATGTTATGGTGATCTTTGAGAACAAAGGAGAAACAATAAGAAGTTCTGCCCAATATATTCTGGAGTATTAGGTTTTGTTCTGGGATCCATATTTTATAGGGTCCTCAATAATTGAGTAAATGACCTAAGGAAGACAACCAGGAGCTCAGATTGGTGTTTGGTGATCTCTTGTTGAAGATGAAACTTTTGAGATGACCATAAATAATAGAGTTAGAGGAGAAATAACATCTACCTTTGGGTAAATGCAATCCTGGAATATGCAAGAGACCTTACCTTTGCTTTCTTTGACCACTGAGGACAGAAATAGAACAATAGTAGAGGAAGATTTATACTTTATAAAAGGAGGGAGAAAACTTCCATATTAATTAGAGTTATCTGAAAAGGAAATGGGCTACTTCAGGGAGTAATAGTCTTCCTCTCAAGCAAAGACAAGCAAAAACTAGGTGATTCTTGCTGGCAGTCTTATAGAGGATATTTTTTTATATGTTGGAATAGACAATCTTTGAGTTCCCCTTCAATGCTGATTCCTGGATTCTGGGAATCTTTTCCTTCAACTTTTAGGGTTAACCCCCCTTTCAACAGCAGTCTCTTTCCTTTTCTTCCTCTTAAATTAGCTCAACAAATTGTCATCATCAGTAACCTCTTTACAAGAGGTGTCTCAATGAATCAATTCTCAAAGGAACTACAGGAGGGAGTACCTTCCTTTCAAGATGTCATTAATCTTTGGGATTAATCATTCAAGGACTTCAGAACCCCTAAAATTATTTTCATCTATGTCATATATTCCCATTTTGTTCATAAAAATAGCAGGAGGATCTTCATCAAAAGTTTTGCCTCATAAATAGGGATGATCATTTGCCTTTCTGAAGATCCCTGGAATTTAGCACAGTGCCTAGCACATAGTAATGCTCAATATATGCTTGTTGACTGACTAAAATCCAGGTAAAACTCTTAACTAGATAATTTCCCTAATTTCCCAGTTTAGTAACCTTGCCAATAAAATAAATGAGAATAGATTGACATGCTCTGTTTTTCATTTAGATAATTGGCTTTTTTGGCATAACAATTACCATTTCCAACTTCAACTGGACCCCCAATGGTGCTGGAAAATCCTTTTATCTATTCTAGCTTTACTCATCACAATATTCATCACAATGAATATTCAAAATCTTTCCCACTTACTTCAAACCCCCATACTCCACTCCAATAAAGGGAGTAAATTCTTCCACTTTACTGAAAATGTCAATGTCATAAAAAATAAGATCTTTCATCAGTTCTCCTATATATATCTCAAAACTTTCAATTTATCACTTATCCTTTTCTTCTCTCTCAAAAGATGTATTCCTCTTGAACCTGTCTCTGTTCTTATACCTCACGAAACTTTCCTATACTTTGTATCTTCAATTCTCTCTTTTATCTTCGATATTTCTCTTCCCCACTATATTGGCTCTTTTGCCCTTAGCTATAAATATTTTGTCTCATTCTGAAAAGACAAAAGAAACAAAGCCAAATATGACATACAAACCTTCCTTCAACTCTAATGTCATTTTTAGCCACCACCTTATTTTTCTCCTCTTTAATAATAAGTTTCCAGAGTCTTTACATTTAGTGTTTCAACAGTAATTCATTCTTTAACCATTTCCAACCCAATTTCTATCTTCACCATAATATGAAAAGCAAATGTTCTTTTTAAAGTCATTTACAACCCAACACAATGAATTTTGCTTTCCTCATTTTCCTTGGTCCTTTCCAGCACTAGTCACTCTTCATCACCTCGTCTTTCTTTACACTCTACTACACTGACTAGCCATATCACTTTCTCTTCCTACTTGTGCCTTTTCTTTCTTATGCTTTGTCTTGTCCTCCTTGCTTCTTATCAATTAGCATCCTTAAAGCTATTTTATATTTAAAGTATATATTTATACTTTAGATATATTTATTTTCTTGAATTTATAGTCCTATTGTATATATTTAATATATACTTCGTGTCTTCCTTACTGTAAGGTAAACTCTTCTTAAGTAGGGATTATTTAATTCTTTATACTTGGTGGCTAACATGATGCCTCATACATAGCAAGTACTTAATAAATACTCCTTGATTGACTGAAAATTCTGTCCTTGACTTTATGCTTCCTCTCCTTCCTTCCGTCCTCTTCCTTCCTCATCTTCAGATTCTCTTCTTTTTCTTTTCCTTTAACTTTCCTTCTTCCCTTCCTTCCTTCTTTCCTTTTCCCCTTCCTCTTCATCCCTCTTCTTTCTTGTCTTCCCCAGTCTCTCCTTTTCTTTTCCTCTCCCCTTCCCTCATTTTCAACCTCTTCTCTTCCTCCCCTCTCATTGCTTCTCTCTCTCTCTCCACTCACTTTCTGTTTCTTTCCTCTGACTCATTATCTTTTTCTTTCCTCCCATTTCCTCACTTCCTCTTACCTCTCTTCCTCTTTTTTCCTCTTCTTTTCTCTTCCCTCCCCATTCTTCTCCTTCCCTGTCCTCCTATCCTTTCCCCTCTACTTTTCTCCTCTCTAATCTTTTTTAACCTGTTAAGAGTTCATGGATTTTCAGAAGTCCAAATAGTTCTTAGAAGATTTAGCTGCTGTGTCTCAAAACCCTTGAATCTAGTACTTCTTCCCACTACTAGACATTTCAAATAACTTTCTTCTCCCATCATTCTTGGGGCTAATTTGAGTCCCCAGCTATCGGACAGCTAGAATAGATATCTAGATACCTTGGTAGCAGGGTAAAAGACAATGAGATGGCAATAGTTTGTTTCAGAGAGTAATTCCCAGAAGACCACTCTGAAAAAGCTATTTTCTAATAGGAAGATTGAGCTGCGCTCAATTTTGTTTTTTTCATTCCATTCTCCTAATTTCAAACCTTCTCCTGAATTTTATTATGATTATTGCTGTCAGATAGTGTCTCAAATACTGAAGATAGTTCATTCCCTTCTTATTAATAGTTAATTGGCTGAGAAATAAACTATTTTTATTTCCATTTCCCTACTTCTATTCCTATATTAAAGTCCTCACTAATTTCTGGTCCTGCTCAGACCTCAGAAGTAAATTGTGGCATCTCATAATGTACTCTCCCCAATCTCTCCCAATCTTCAGAGACATCAATATGGCTTAATTTATTGGGTCTAGGCAGTATAGGGTAGAGTCTAGCACAGCAATCTTTGAAAGGAGTTTTTGAAATGAACATAGTGATCAGATTTGTGTTACTGAAAGGACATGTTACTATGTTCTGTAGGATGAGGACTATTTTACTTTTTATAGTTTAAATTGGTTTTTTGTTTTCATATCTTGAGGTGTTATGAAACTCAGGAAAATATAGAAGAAAGGGGAATGTGAAAAAGGGAGAGATGGAAAGAGAGAGGGAAGGAGAAGACAGATTCAGGAGCAGAGAGATAGTCAGACACAAAGAGATAGAGCCACAAGGAAAGAGAATGAAGGAGGAAAGGAAATGCAGGCTTAGAGGAAGATGAAAAGGAGAGAAAAAACAAAATAAAGAAGAGGGAAGAGATTGAGAAAGAAAGAGGAGAAAAGAGAAACAAAGAGAAAAATGAAGAGCGAAGAGAAATAAGTAAAGATAGAAATAGATCAAGGGAAAGAGGAAAAGAGAAAGGTGTGAGATGGAAGTAGAAGAAAGATGAAAGATAGAAAAGAAGAAATAGGAGGGAAAGAAGGAACAGAAATAAAGGAGAAATAAATAAAAAGGAAAAAGTAGAGAGGAGAGAGACTTAGAAAAAATAGAGGATAGAGAAAGGAATGGTGTAGAGAAGTTAGAACAGGGGAAAAAAGAAAGGAGCAGAAAAGAGAATGAAAGTAAAAAGAGAAGAGAAATAAAATATAAAAGAAAATGGAAAGAGAGAGAAAGGGGAAAGGGAAAAATAGACAGAGAGTGGAGAGAGGGCAAGAGGGAGAGAGAGACAGAGTCAGAGACAGATGGAGAGACAGAGATAGAGACTGAGAGACAGAAAAAAAAAGAGAGAAAATAAGAAGATAAAGATAAAGATGAAGGTGAAAATGAAGACAAAAGATGAAGACAAAAATAAAGAAGATAAAGACAAAGAAGACGATGAAGACAAAGATGATGATGAAGTTGAAGAAGAAGATGGAGAGAGAAAGAAAGAAAGAAAAAAGAAGAAAAAGGAGAAAGAGAGGAGAAGAAGAAAAGGAGGAGGAAGGAAGGAATAAAGGAAGGAAAAGTGGAAGGAGAGAGGGAAGAAGAAAAGGAACAAGGAAAGAAGAAGAAATTAAAAAAAGAAAAAAAAAAAACAAAGAAAAGAAAGAAAAAAGAAAGAATCCTTTATTAAAATACTGAAAAAGAAGTAAATGCTGAAGGAGCATAACAGTGAAAAGAGAAATGATTCAAATGTTCTATGTTGAACTGGGAAAGTAGGTGGGGCCTCCCAGTTCCTCTGCCTCATCAGCTCCCTCTGTGCTCCCTGGCACAGAGATCTCCCGATTTATTAATCATCCTTCAGTCCTTTCTTAAAGTGGTGCAAATGCACCAACAGAAGCATGGAATTAGAAGACCTGGTAGAAGATTTGACCTTTTATTCACTGTCTTCATGTCAGACTCTCCTGATTAAATCAATGATCTTGCCAAATAGATTATAAGATCATCAGAACATGAATTTAGAGATAGAAGACTCCTCAAAATGCCTAGGTTATTATATTCTACAGGCCTAGGATTTCTAGCAACTTTTAATTTGTCTGCTGTGGCTGTGATGTATAGGGATGTAATGTTCTTCTCTAAAATATAATCTTCTCTGGGAGCAGGTTTCTTGGGGAGCTTCTGGGAGCATCCTTAGTTTCAGTTCAGTTCAATAATCACCTCAAATGCAGTCAGTAGTTAAAGTCCAAATCCCTTATTGTCTCCTTCAAAGTCTTGTCTCTTTTCCTGGGGCCCAGTTAGCTTTAGTAGAGGCCTATATTTTTTCCTTGGCTCCAAGAGCTTTCTCCAAATCTCCAGCCAGCACAAAGGTAGAATTTGGAATGAATGTGACTTCATCTCCAGGCTTGTGGGCTTGTGGGCTTCTGGCTTGTGAATCTCCCGAAGTCAATCCTAGTTGTGAATTTCCCCAAATCAAAGAGTGGGCTTGTCCTTTCATGGGCTTGTGGGAATTCCTCCTTATATATGTTCTCTTAAAGGTGTGAATGTGTGAACTAATGTGTGAATTCCTTTAAAGGTGTGAACTAAGTACATAAGAATTAGCACCTTGTTTCAAGTTCTGGCCCATAACATAGGGATGTAACTGGTAAGGCTTAATATTTAGTTTTATATGAGTATACTCTATGAATGAATGAAGATTTTATTTATTTATGTATTGAAGTATTTATTAAATACTCCCTATATGTCAAGTACTGTACTAAGCACTGGGGTTACAGAGAGAAAATCAAGACCAGACCTGTTTTCCATGTCCTTTCATATTCTAACTGAGGGAGACAAAATATATAGGAAAACTTCATTTCAGGATAGTTGGAAGGGCCTGGTTGATTCTAAGAGTAGATTTGCAAGCAGGTGACAAGATCCAGGGATTCTTATGATGAAGGAACAGATAATGCAGCAATTCTGGCCTTCTATAGGTGTAGTGGCTGGTCAGAGGGTAAATTTCTGTGAATTTTAAAATATAGTTTCAGTGTAGATTATAAGATCTTCCACCTTACCAAAAGGCTTGCAGTTCTGACTTGTTTCTTCAATCTGTGAGCAATCGTTATATGTATGGCAAGAGGGATGTGGGTCTGGGTAAAGAAGCTTGGGGAGAGGTTTGATGACTGAAGTGGAGCTCTAGGTTCCCATCCCAGTAGAGGGAATAGACTATTAGCATCTGCTTAAGAGGGGTAAAGAAGGGACCATTGGCAGGAAGGCTGATGGAGGGAAGGAATCATCTGCTTTTTCTGATTGCTTCTTCTTCCTCCAAATGGATTGGGGATGGAGGAGAGCATCCTGAAGTACATCCTGGATCTATTAATTGGCCTTTCTGCTTTATAGTTCCAGGGTAGAATTTAAGCTCCTTGAGTGTAGAACTGTTTTGTCCCATTTTAATCAAATGAACAAGTGGGAAAAAAACTATTTACAAGACTTAAAAGCACATTTTAAGTGTCAACTATTGCTGTTCAGCAGAATTTAAGCTCTACAAGGGCAGGAATTAATTTCATTTGGGGTTTTTATATCTCCAGGGCCTGGGTCAATGCTTGTCACATAGTAAATGCTTAATAAAGGCATGTTGAATTATATGAAGTTATCTTTCTTCCCTGACACCAGTAAAGTTAGCATGCCAAAATGAGAATGTTGAGGGTTCAAATCCTGCCTTTAATGGCTGTATGACTATGGAGCAGGTCAAAGTAACTTTTCAGAACTTTAAGAATCTTCTTAGAACTTGCAGATTGGTACCACAAAATTGGTACCTATATTTGAAGAGGGCTCCCAGAGTAGTCATCTCTTCTTTTCCTGTCCCAATGCATCCTTCTGGAGTTCACCTGCATTAGGGACCCACTCTCCCTTCTTCAGCTTATTATTCCATTCAATTATGAACCATCTTTGCAGGACCTCTTACTTAGTACCTACAGGCTTCTGTATGTCTTCTTCTGCCAGGAAAAGGCATTTAATGCAGTTTCTTTATATATCTTGGTCATTATTTGGTCAAGAAGTCTTCTGCTTATCTGTTCTAGGATATAGGCATAATAAGATCAGGGTTTCCTGTTTCCTTATAATAGAAAACAGCTTTCTCTAGAATGCAACAGTCATCCCTAGAACTTGTTGGCTCCTGCCTCTCTGCTGATCACTTAAGAGCATAAAAATTTACAACTACATGGAGTTTTGTCCCTCTTACTTAATCATCTCTGAAGACCATCTCACTCACCATACCCTCCCTGCTAATCAGCCATGTTTTCCTAGTCTAGAGTAATTAGTTTCTACTATATCCTTGTGGCATGTCCTTATTGTGTTAAAGTAAACCTTCCTCCGTTAACTGTTCAGTGAGTCCAAAAACCTCAGTATATCCCAATATCCCCTTTACAAAAGAGTACTAGTGGTAAACCCACCTCTAACAACAAGAATGAGAACTGGGCTTTTTAGCTTCTATTCACCTACTATCTTGAACAGAAGCTCAACATTTCAATTTTAACTAATTACTCTTTCTAATAACAACAAAATAATAAGTGATATTTTGCTAACTAGGTTCTAGTCTATAGACACACTACCCACAATATCTCCATTCTTCTTGGATCCCTAAAGTTAAACAAAATTAGGGATGATTATTACTTGGATGGGTGCTAATAGGTGCTGACTTTTAAAATGAAGGGTGGGTATTATTGTGCAGTAGATCAAATGATGACCACAGAGACATGCAGACACAAGTTCGAGTCCAGCATCTGACATACTCTGGCTGCTTGACCCTTAGCAAGTCTCCATGCATCTAACATTGGGACTTAAAGATCACAGGCTGATTTGCATTAGTAAAGAGAGTTCTCTGTTTGAGAAACTCAACGAATTGCTGAATCCCAGTCCTGATGCAAATAGATCATTATTGACAACAACAGAAACAACAAAAACAAAAAAAAAAAGAAAACAATTTAAAAAACTAAGTGCTATACTCTTCAGTTTCTAAGATCCTGTAGTTCTACAAGTATCAATCTCTAGTAAATTTGGTACCAGATCAATTCAGTGCTCAGAGGTGAAATCTTCATCCTTCTGCCTTACTTCCATATCTGGAGAATAGCAATGACAATAGGTTTGTCTACATAGAGGAAACAGGACTCAATGAAGAGTCTTCTTCTTGAAGAGGAACAAGGACCTCAGGAAGGTGATCCCATGATGTGCAAACGAGTTGGATTTGAGACATGGCTGTGCCTCAGTCTCTCCTCCAGACTCATTGGACTTCAGTGGCAAGCTATAGATAAGACTAACAGGAAATAGCCCTCCATGAGGGAATAGAAGGAAAGGAGGAGTGGGGAAATTGGAAGAACAAAAAAGAGAAACAGGTGCAACAGTAGTGGCCATCATGGAGAGCCTGAACTTTGAGGAATTAAAATCTGCATTGCAGGTGCTCAGTAAGTTTGTCTGCCCCTGATATATGATAATGAAGTTCATGAGTAAGTTCTTTCTAAAATCTCCTCCTGGAATGCTAATGAGATTTCCCATTACATAGCAAACAAGTTCATTTATTATCTTCGTTAACCATGAGGATGGTTAAATCCCTTCCCAGAAAGATAGGGACATGGCAATGAGATTTCCAGGTCACAGGGAGAGTCCACCAAAGTCTTGCTTGGCAGAAAGCAAAAGGCAATCATCTCCTGAGCAGCCTAAACCTGATTGTCCGCATGGTGATTAAACGGGCCAGATTTTGTAATCCTGGATGAGGACGTGAGCATCTGTGTGCACTTGTGAACATAGCACGCGCTGACGCTCGGCCTTCTCAGTTTTGTTTTCTCCCCCGTCTCCCCACTGACTTGGCGGCTGCCAGCAGGTGCACTCTCGGGGAGTGCAAACATATTTTTAATACTTGCCTAAGCCAACGATAATTACGAAGGTAAATCATAATCTATTCCCAAATCAAGGGAAATGAGGCTGGGATTATCTGTTCTAATGTGTGCGTCCCTTCATAGGAAGACCTGGCTAGAGTTCCAGAAAGTATAGGAATCCCAGGGTCACAAAATTGGAAAGTTGGAAGGCATGTAGGGTGCTGGATTGGGTCATTTTGTCCAGCCAGTGCCTATACACGAGTAAGAATTGTTTTTACTTTGTGTCTGACAAGGAGTCATCCTCAAAGTAGCATAATGTTTAAACCTTTCTCCCCATCTCCCTTCTTCTTCCTCCCTCCTTTCTCTTTCCTCCTCTCCTCTTTCTCCTTTTGTCTTTCTCTCTCTTCCTCCTCTTCTCTTTCTTCTCTTTCTTCTTCTTTTCTACTTCTCTTCTTCTCTAACTTCTCTATTTCTTCTTTTCTCTTCTTATCTAGTTCTATTCTTTGCTTCTTCTCTACTCCTTTTTTCTTCTTCTTTTCATCCTCCTCCTTCTCCTTTCTCTATCTGTCTTTTTGTTTTTGTGTGTATTCTCTCTCTCTATCTCTGTCTATTTCTATGTGTCTCTCTGTTTCTGTCTCTGTCTCTGTCTCTGTTTCTCTGTCTCTCTCTCCACTCTGTCTTTCTCTGTCTCTCTCTTTATCTCTCTTTGACTCTCCGTCTTTCTCTCCCTCCGCTATCAACCTTCCCTTTTCTCTTTTGTCACCCCCTCTCTATCTCTGTTTTGTTATTGTTGTTGTTATTTTCCTCTCTCCCCACACATTTTCCCAAATATAAGAGCTGGAGTTGCCTTTCCATTAGAAAATGAATTATCTGGAAAGAAGTCTAAGACCTGGAATCTTGAGACCACACAAAAATCTTACCTCTGTCACTTACTATTTATGTGACCTGGGCAAATTGCTTCACTTTTCTGCCTCAGTTTCCTCATTTATAAAAAGGAGTGAGGTGCAGAATAAATGCCCTGAAAGATCTCTTCCAATTCTAGACTTGTGATCCTATGAACTAAAGAGAGAAGAGGGTTAAGATTGTGTGATTCACATTTAGCAAAATGGCTTCTGTAGGAGCTTATGAGATATCAAAGCATTGTGGTGGCAATGATTGCATGATCTTTTCCTTGGAGTGCCAGTTTAATCCAATGAATTAAGTAAATAATATGTATAAAACATAATCCAGACACTGGCCATACCAAGATAAGGCTTAAAAACAAAAGCTCCCCCAGCCTTTAAGAAGCTTACATTCTAATTATGGGATATATCATGGGAACAGATAAATATAGTTAGAAAAGTTATAGGTATATAGAAATGGAAATATGTACATATATTTTGCGTAATATGAGGAAAGAGAATACCTTACCATCAATAGTTAAGTATACAAAGAAAGGCTGCCCTTAAGAAGAAGATGTGTGTGGTCCTGCAATTTCATAGTTAGGAAACACTTTCCTTGATACAGATCTATAACTGCTTTGTACTTAGAATCTCAAGACTATTTTCCTGGTAGATGGAGAAAGGAAGTGACTTGTCCAGGGTCACACAATCTGGATATATGCAGAGATAGAACATGAATCCAGCTCTTCCTAACTGAAGCTAGATGACCAGCCAATAAACCACGTTTCCTCTCTTCCTTATGGGACAATTAAGAAAAGGGGCCATGACCTTCACACTTTCTGGGGTGGTTTGGGACAAAACAAACAGTCTAGAAGTGAGGAAATTATTTATTTATAATTTTTTAGATCTGTAAACCTGCCATTGTGAGAAGTCAGTTCTATGTGTTTGAGTGGAAGCATTCTCTTCAAAGAAGCCTTTGAGCTGCTGATTTCAGGTTTATTAAGAACATAAGAAACTGGCTGCTATTAGCTTTATTAGGGGCAAAGTGTGTACTGCTGAATCTTCTTGACTTTGAATAAGAAATAAAATGGTTAAAGATTAAAAGAAAAATTGAGAGTCATAAAGAAATCATGACAATGTGTTAAGGACACAATAATTTACATGATTACAAGGAAATATGGAAAGCCACTTTAAATTTCATTAAAAGGGATTAAAGAAATATTGGGAGAACTTTTCAGCACAAACTGAATGAAATCAAATATCAGAGGTAAACAAACATGTGAAGGGCTTTATTGCAATAATTTACTTACCTACACGATATATTATCCTACTCTAGATTTTTAAAGATTGGAATAGCAAGTTAAGGGAAATGACAAATTGGGGACATTTTGGAAGTGTTTTTTTAAAAAATGAAATGCAGAATAACAAGGGGATGTGATGAAGAATAACAAATCAGAAGGAAGAGAAAGACAGTGGATGAGGGAAATAGAAAGAAATTGGACAAGGAGAAATGGAAACAAAGACAGACAAGACTATGTCACAGGGGAGTAAATGACAAAAGAATGGGGCCAATCATTCATTTTTAAAAATTTGTCCACTTTCCTACCTGGGCTGACTAATTAGGTCTACCACAGATAGAAACAATTGTTTCTAGTATAGAAATGGAAAACATAGCATTAAAGTTATCAAACTGGAAATAGAAAACCTGAGATGGGAGTCCAGACTGAGACAGGGAGTATCATTATCTAGAAGTCCTAGCGCAATAATAATAAAAATAATGATAGCATACATTATATAAGACTTACACTTTACTAGATATTTAACAAATATTATCTCATGTGATCCTCACAACCCTGGGAGGTACGTGCTGTTCATTTTACAGATGGAGAAACTGAGGTAAATGGAGGTTAAGTGACTTTCTGAGGGTAAGTGTCTGGGACTGCAATCGAAGTCA
Source organism: Sminthopsis crassicaudata (assembly GCF_048593235.1). Taxonomy (NCBI): domain Eukaryota; kingdom Metazoa; phylum Chordata; class Mammalia; order Dasyuromorphia; family Dasyuridae; genus Sminthopsis; species Sminthopsis crassicaudata. The sequence continues at coordinate 284,557,667 of NC_133621.1, forward strand.
GGTCTCCTTGGCTTCAGGTTTGGTGCTTTAACCATTACATCCCCTAGCTGCCTCTGGACTATAGATATAGATCTGGAAGGGCACAAGAGGTGCCCTTATTTGTAGATGAAGAAACTAATGCCTACAGAATTTATGGGAACTATCCAAGATCACAAAGGTAGCAAGTAAAAGAGTAGCACAATATTGTACTATTTCCCTTCATGATGACAGTCTCATTTTTTCCACACTGAGATCAATATTGTTGAAAGGAGAAATGGGAATCAAGGACCATACTTGGAAATAAATAAGTCAGGATCAATTACCTATAATAGACATCAAACCAGCACAACCCATTCTTACAAGTTTATGTTGTGAGTTTATAACTAAAATGCTATCAATCACTTGAATGGTAGGATGGGGCCACATGTTCCTACTGAACAATCCTGTTGAGACAGAAACTCTTTAGGATAAAACTATGATAACTTGATATATTTAATTCTGGGCTATTCTTCAATGGGGTGTCCAGTAAATAAATCCACTGAGTACCTGCAAATGAAACATATTAAGGAGGATATTTAGATTTGGGAGCCATTTACATAAAGATAAAAGTTGAGACTATGGGAGCTAGTAAGATTTCTGAGAGAAAAGAAAGAGAGTGCTGTGAGAGAAATTTGAAAGCTACACAAAATCAGTGGTTAACAGCCAAATGTTGTTTGATAAAGAAGACCAAGAAGAACTGATGGGAAGAAAATCAGGAATCTCTGAAATAGCCAGCAGGAAGAGGGTGTCTAGGAAAGAATGATGATTAACTAAGGCAAAAGCTTCAGGAAAGTCAATGAAAATGAAGTGTATGAAAAAGCTACTGGATTTCACAGCTCAGAGACCATTATTAACCTTAGAGAGAGAAGTGTCCATCAAAAGGCTGGGCTGGCAGCAAGATGATGAGGATATTAGAAGTGAGATGTGAGGAAATGGAAGCAACTTGTGTAGATGAGCTTTTAAAGGAGTTTGCTTGAATGATAAGATAATGGAAGGTAGTATGAAGACAAGGAAAGGTCAAAGTAAAGCTTCTTGGTCATTTTTCTTGTGATTTTATTTTCTGGTTGTAGTATGGAAGAGATTGGTACAGAGCAAGAAAAAGAAATATTACATAAGATACTTTTTATCTCATCTTGCAGGTGCAGATGAAGGTAAACAAACAATGTACCATGAATATAGAAGTCTACGAACCAACATAATGATAAATCAAGCTATTCTGTTAAACAACTTGACAAGGTATTCCAAACAAAGTCAATATATCCCTTTGTAGAAGAACTCCAGAGAGAAATGAAATGGTGAAAATAATCTTGAAAAATACAGGATGACAGATTAATAAATAACAAAAAAAGAACAACATAAGGGATTTAGAGAAGGACTTTGGAGATCATTTTTATTTTATAGGTGAGGAAACTGAGGTCTAGGGAAGTAGTGACTTGCCCAGAGTTACACAGGTGGGAGGGCAAATTTCAGAAACAGGATGAGAACAGAGTTTCTTTGATGTCAGGGTCAATACATTTTCCACTGTACCTTGATATTTCCCTCAGAGAAAAAATTGTTGATTACTCAGAAGTTTCATACTCCTATTTTTTGTGTATTTTTTTAAAAGAAGAAGCAGGGAATGTTGGAATGGACAAAAATCGAATAACATTACTGAAGATAAAATACTGTATTGTAGCTTACAGGAAATGACTAGTTCTTGATAACATGAGTCATTGAAGAATTAGTTATATCTTGTTCAGACAGATTGTGGATTGGTGAGAGAGCAAAGATCAAAATCAATACCAAATTAAGGAAAAGATAAAGATGAGAGGAAGACATCATTTACAATTTTGATAGCAGAGTCCTCCTCCTAAATGGCCTTTTGGCCTCAGATTTCTCTCTTTTTCAATCTATCCTTGACACAGCCACCAAGGTGATATTCCCAAAACAGAGGTGTGACCATACCTTTCCCCTTATGCTTTTTTTTAATCTTGTTTTTTTATTAATTTTTATAATTATACCATTTTCTTTGACAGTACATATGCATAGGTAAATTTTTTTTTACAACATTATCCTTTGTACTCCCTTCTGTTCCGAGTTTTTCCCCTCCTTCCCTCCACCCCCTCACCTAGATGGCAGGCATTCCCATATATATTAAATATCTTATAGTATATCCTAGGTACAATATATATGTGCAGAACCGAATTTTGTTGTTGTTGTTGTTGTTGTTGTTGTTGTTGTTGTTGTTGTTTCAAAGGAAGGATTGTATTTGCAAGGTAAAAATAGTCTGGGAAGAGAAACAAAACAAAACAAAAAATATAATGCTCACAGTTTACACTTATTTCCCAGTGTTCCTTTTCTGGATGTAGCTGATTCTGCCCATCATTGATCAATTGGAATTGGATTAGCTCTTCTCTATGTTGAAGATTTCCACTTCCATCAGAATACATCCTCATACACTATCATTGTTGAAGTGTATAATGATCCCCTAGTTCTGCTCGTTTCACTCAGCATCCCCTTATGCTTTAAATAAATTCCTGGGTTTTACTATTGCTTCTAAGGATCAAATATAAACTCCTCTGTTTGATACTTAAATTAGTTCTTCCAAATCTGCTTCCAATCTGTCTTTTCAGGCTTATTAAGCCTCACCATTACTTCTATGGGGCAGTTAGGTGCACAGTAGACAGAATGTTGGCCCCAGAGTCAGGACAAAACCTGAGTTCAAATCCATCCTCAGACATTTTTTAGCTGTGTGACCCTGGGAAAGTCACTTCATCATGTTTGTCACAGTTTCCTCACCTGTAACATAAATTGGAGAAGGAAACACCAAACCATGCTAGCATCATTGCTAAGAAAACCCCAAATACAATCATGAAGAAAGAACTGAACAACAACAAATGTCTTCCATAGGCTTTCTAAAATGGCCCTCTGCTCTTCCTCACATACTCTTCCTTCCATATTTTCACTTTTATCCCTAAAGTCCTAGAAAGAGTAGGAAGCCCCTCCATCACAAAGCATTGGATCTCCTGGAAAAATAGTACCAGAGGCTGTCTAGGGATATATCACTTTAAAGTAGACACTCACATTTGTGAAACATTTTGGATAAGGATGAGAAAAGAAAAACAATTAAGGAAAAGGTAGGCTGGCAGAGGACTTCTTCACAGTAAAGTCAGATGACCCAGTAGATGCATTTGGAAATAAGCAAGAAATAGATGTACAAAAGATCAGGTAGACTTTCTGGGATCTAATCAGGCATTAATTGGGTATCTGATGTATTATGTTGAGAAGTGATCTTCTCACTAAAGATGCTAAAGTCAGTATCTGGGTCTGACAATTCACAAACAGAAAAAAATCCATAGTATGGGCAATACAACTTTAAAGTCACTGAGCTCTCCTTAATGTAGTACTTCCCAGGCTTATATTCAAATCAGAGAGGAACCATGGCATAATAGAGAGGGAGCTGCCTTTCTGAAAGCCAGAAATTAGTTCAAATCCTTGATTCAAATCCCATTTCTGCCTCATTCTGTCTGGTGATCCTGGTAAGTGATCAATCCCATAGGTAATTTTCTAAGATTACAGAGATTATGCTAACTTGCTTTGGTAAAAACAGTTTCATCTGCCAGGTGAGTTTCTTCTACCTATTGAAATCACAGTTCCCTCTGTGTGTCTGTGTGTTTCCTATGATATGGCACTAAAATATAAGAACCTCAGCTCCTGGAGGGCAGTAGTATCCAATTTTCTCATTTCATTTCCAGAGCCTAATCCAGTATATATCAAGTACTTAGTAAATGCTTATTGATCAGTACATTTGGAATCATTGTTGTTTTGTTGTTCAGTTGGGTCACGGTTCATGGTATTTTCTTGGCTGAGATACTGGAGAAGTTTGTTGTTTCCTACTCCAGCCCATTTTACCAATGAGAAAACTGAGGCAAGCAATTGGTTAAATGACTTGTCCAAGGTCATACAACCAGTACATATCTGAGACTGGATTTGAATTTGGGTCTTTCTGATTCTCAACCCACTGCTCTAAGCTAAATGATTTCACAATCCTTATATGGTCTTTGTTCAGTTTTTTTAATCTTTCCCATTTGCTCTGATTTTTCTCTCCTGACATGATTATGTTAATGTGTGTTAAAAATAAATAAATTTGCTAGAAAAATAAAACAAACAAAAAAAGAACTACTGCTGACGATATTAGTAAAGTCTTTTTTTTTGAGCACCCATTCTCTCTGTCAAAGTTGCTTCAAGAAAAGAAGTCTCTATACATAAGCCAAAAAATCTGGTGGGATTGGGATCCTTAGGGATGAATCATAGTTATTGTTGTTGGTGGTGATGATGGTGGTGCTTCATTTTCTTTTCTTTTAGGTTATAAGTGTTCATTTATTTTTTACTTATTTTTATATAAGTCAGGTTGGGAGAGAAAAATTAGGACAAAAGGGGAAAACCATGAGAAAGGAAAAAAAAAGAAAAAAAGGTGAAAATAATGTGAGTTGACCCACATTCAGTCTCCATAATCCTCTCTCTGGATGCAAATGGCATTTTGGGATTTCCTTGGATCACTGAATTGCTGAGAAGAACCAAGTCTGTCATAATTGATCATTGCACAATCTTCTTGTTGCTGTGTACAATGTTTTCCTGATTCTGCTTGCTTCTCTCAACATGAATTCATAAAAATCTTTCTAGGCTTTTCTAAAATCAAGTCTTTGCCACCACAAAATGAATTTTTACAAATATTTGTGCATATATGGGTCGTTTTCCCTCCTTCAGCAGTGATCCTTAATGTTTTTCTGTATCATGGACCCCTCAAACAGTCTGGTGAAACTTAGGCACAGCTTTACAAAATGTTTTTATTCTGAGATAAAATAAACTATATAACAAGAGAAATAAATTATATGGAAATAAGGGTGTAATTTTTCCTCATCCAAGTTCATGGGACCTCTGACATTTCTCCACAAAGAAATCTAACCTTGGAGAGTTAGAGTCAGAGTCAGCAATCTGATAAGACTTCCTAAGTAAAGAACCCAGAAGCCCATAAAATAAACATACACACAACAGTAATGATGAGTTTAAGACTATAGTACCATCATCCTATGCTCAAGAGGCTAAGCAGTCTAATCTCCCTAATTAGCATGTAGACCTAGTCTCACCACACGTGGCTCATTGTCTTGCCTTGCTTCATTAGGAGAAGTAATAAACAATACTGCTTTCTTCTGCCATGGTCAGACAAAATCTGGAGTGTTGTGCTCAATTCTAGGAAGCATTATAGCATTGTAGAATTTAAAGAATTAAAAAAGAAAAAAAAAACCTTAGAGATCATTAATTCCAACCCCTCCCATTTTTCTAAATGAGGAAAATAAATCTAAAAGAAATAAAGTGATTTAAAAGGTCACTCAAGTAGTAAGAGGGGGACCTAGTTGGCCCAATGCAGAGGTGGAGGAGAGAGGAGGTCTGGAGTTAGGAAGAACTGAGTTCAAATTAGACTTCAAACACTTAACTAGCTATGATCCTGAACAAGTCACTTTATTCTGTTTGCCTAAGTTTTCTCATTTGTAAAATGAGCTGCAGAAGGAAATGGGAAACCACTGCAGGATCTCTGCCAAGAAAATCCCAGAGGGGTTCACAAAGAATTGGATATGACTGAAAATGACTGAATAATAACAAGATATAATAAAGCAGCAGATCTAGGTGCTCTGACATTACATTCAGAACTTTCTGCTGGACCATTCTGCCATCTATAGAAAACATGATTTGTTGGGTTCTTGTATCTACTATTGAACATACTACTAATGAGATAATATAGCCATTGAAATGATATTTAATCATTGATAATAATTTTGACATGAAACATGGATTCATGAATCAAAAGTATTCATTATATACATAGTATGTACATAACAATAGGGTATGGACCTAGAATTTCATTTATATTTGGGACTCCAGGATGAAGAAATTCTCTCTACTAATACATTTGCTATTTATAGAGATACCTAGGGTACTGAGAGGTTAAGTCAATTGCTCACATTTGCAGCCAGGATATGCTGCAAACATAGAATTTAGAGGAGAAAGGGATGTTAGAGATCATCAAATCCAAATCCCTGAAACTCAGATTCCAGATATTCCTGATTCCAGCTTTCCATCCTTTAGCAATCCCTCTTCTACCTCTGTCTCTCATACCAAAAGAAGGGCACTCAGCATAACAAAAGAAGGGGGGAAAGATTCTGCTCCTTCACAGAGATCACACTCCAGCTTCAAAATTAAAGGAGTAGAGTATGAAATAAAATGTAAACCAGAACAATCCTCCTCTACTCCAATGAAAGCTTTGCTCAGTAATTATTAACATGCTCCTGGTAAGAAGAATAGTGTCTATATATGAATTAAAAAGTGATTTGTATCAAATGGGATGAAAATTGATATTCTTTTATAATTAAGGAAATTTAGGGGCACTAAAGAGGCTTCTCCAAATATAATTCTCTGGGATTTGGGGATTTCTCATTGCCCTCTCTGCCCTCTCTTCCCAAAATGGAACACATTGAACAACTCTAGAAAATAGGATTCTTTAGCATCCTGGTATCCAGGTCTCGTCAGATGAGAAGGAAAAAAAAACATCTTGAACTATGCAAAGCATATTGACTGATGAATGCAGATGTGACATTTAAAAGAAGAGTAAGGGCATAAAGCAATAAGGGGACAGGGATGTCTCATTTTGAAGGATGGAGCCTGGCTACAGATGTGCAAAAGTCATCTCCCAATGAGCCCCACTCCCTAGGTGGAAGGTCCTGCTCTGCTGCCTTTTCTTTGTATATTCCCCCAAGGCTGACAATTCTTTGAGAGCATCTGATTCTAAGGCCCCATGAGGTGCTTTGATATTTAGAAAAGTATTACCTGCTTTCTCTTTTGATATTGGACGATGAAGTTTTTCAAAAGAGGTAAATGGCTCCCAAACAGAGAAAGTTCTTTGTGTATTGCAAGCTGTGGTTTTCCTGGGGTTCTTTGTGCTTCCTCTTGGAAGTGCTTTCCCATGACTCTGTTAAGGGCCATAGTCAGGGCAGAAACCTCAGCCCAAAAGGCAGGCAGGTTCTAAACTATGCAACACAACCTAACTCCAAGGACTATTCTTTTGATGTCTGAAATTCAACATAATTGGTATTCTTTGCAATTTTATGTATTTTATTTTATGCATTTAAAAATACAGTTCTGAAATGCACCATATAAGTTTCAATCAGATTGTTTAAGGAGTCCATGACATAAGAAAAGGTAAGAATTTGTGATCTAAAATAATCTCAGGCTGTAGAAGTGAGGCTAATGTTTCTCAATTACCTTTTAAAACTCCTGAAGGTTGGTAATTCTGTTCACATGTTTTTATTCAACTCAACAAAGATTTGCTAAGTATCTCCTATTTGTCAAACATCATTCTAAGTTTGGGGGATACAAAGAGGCATAATAATAATATTTTATGGTGCTTTAAAATTCGTAAAATGCTTTGCATTTATTTTCTTATTTGATTTTCAGACCAATTCTTTAAGAAACTGTGTCTGAGAAAGATTAGTTAATTATTCTTATTGGTGCTATTTATGGTTCCAGGTGCTCAAGATTTGAACTCAGACATTTCCAAATCCTATATTAGCTAGCTGAGGAGGAGTCTGCAGCAATTAGGAACATGATTGGGGACTAAGACAAAAATAAAAGTCTCTGCTCTCAAATAATTTATATGAGAGAAGGGGGTGCAGTGATATAACCGTAGTCTTATTTCCTTTGTAGATATCTGTTCATATTTATAACATTTATTTATTTGTTCATTTATGTATTTTCTCATTCATTGTTCATTTACTTTTTCATTTTCTTATTTGTGTTTACATATTAATTTACGCCTTTACTCACTCATTTAATTATTTGTTAATTTGTTTACTCAATTATTTATTCATTTGTTTACTTAATTATTTATTTGTGGAAGTGTAAAGTATCAGCTCAAAAATTGCCTGTTTACGACATCGTGATTTTGTTGTTCAGTCATTATAGTTGTGTCCAACTCTTTATAGGGTTTACTTGGCAAAGATATTGGAGTAGTTTGCCACTTTCTCTTCCAGCTAATTTTACAGATGAGAAAACTTAAGGCAATATACCTAGGGTCATTTAGCTAGTAACTGTTTGAAATCAAATTTGAACTCAGAAACATGAGTCTTCTTGATTCTAGAACTAGCACTCTATCCACTGGGCCACCTAAGTGCTTTCCTCTTAATAGTCAACCTTATCACCTCTTTACTCCCGAGAAGCTACATATCTTCATGCTAAATAATGAAGATTTTAGTCCTACTAAAGTTCAGAAATCCTGATATGGAGATCTTACAAAAATCTATATTTTCCAATATATTCTTCACTCTTTAAAGAATAAACCAAAAAGTTATCTGTTCATATAGTATTTTTAAGGGTTACCAACCTGCAAAAGGTATTGTTGGGGGTAGTAGAAACTATTGTTCACTTCACCAAATCCTTAAGGATATCTATCTTTAGTCAAAAGATGAATATGGGAATTGGGAAATTTGCAATTTTTTGATGCTTTACCAGGTCTACCAAGTACTTTCCCATCTAAAGTGATCTATCTATCTATCTATCTATCTATCTATCTATCTATCTATCTATCATCTATTCTATCTCTATCTGTGTAAAAACAAATTTATAAAATTATATAAAAACTACCTTCCTTGATATAATCTTAGCTCCTTGAGGGCAAGGATTATTTCATTTTTGTCTTTATATATTCAACTGCTTGGAAAATAATCAAGTAATAAAGGCTGGTTGACTAGTTAAGTGACTGAAGAGATCCACAGGAATTGTGTAACAACTCTGAAGAATGAGAATGTGTGGTGAGGTACTAGGCTTAGGTCTCCCATGTGTAAGAAAGAAAATCTGTAAAGGTTGTGTACTGTTACAGGCAGAGACCATGGGAATGAGAGAAAATAAGTGAGAAGTCTAATTAATTGTGACACACTGAGAAACCCATGGTTCCTTTCTCCTTGAGCAATTTATTATTTCCATAAAGTAAGAGGTAGAGCTGTGTGGTGGTAGGAGTTTGCAAGAGATTAAATTTTTTTTTAAGTTTTCTGAAATATCTCTGGCTATTAGCTTTTCCATGGTTTAGAATAAAAGTTGAATAAGTTCTTGGGATGGGAAGACAGGTTTAAGATATGCTGTATCAAGGGAAGAGATTATGACTAGATAAGATATAGAGAAGATTACAGGAAGTAAAATAAATAATTTTGATTCTATGAAATTAAAAAACTTTTGCATAAGTAAAACCAATGTTGCTAAAATGATAAAAAAAAACAACAACAGGAAATTGGGGGGAAATTTTGCAATAAGTTTCTCTGATAAAGATCTTATTTCTCAAATATAGAGGGAACTGAGCCGAATTTATATATTTTTTAAAAAAAGAGCTATTCCCCAGTTGATAGATGGTGAAAGGATATGAACAGGCAATGTGTAGACAGTTCCAAAGGACCCATGATGAAAAGTGCTATCCATTTCCAGAGAGAGAACTGATGAACTCTGAATGTGAATCAAAGCACACTTTTTTTAAACTTTATTTATTTTTATTATTTTATCTGTTTTCTTTTGTAACACAGATAATGTGGAAATATCTTTAGCATATTATGTAAAATCAAAATCAAAATACTTCCTTTCTCAAGGAGTGGGAAGGGCCAGGAGAAAGGAAGAGAATTTGGAACTCAAAAGTATAAAAAAAGATTGTTAAATTCATTTTTACATGTAGCAAGAAAATGATGAAATAAATTTTTTTTAAAGAAAAGAGATTCTGTGTCAGAGGTCTCTTTTGTTCCTTCAAAAACAACTAGTGACTCAACCTTATTCTCTAACAAACAAAGATAGCTTTAAAATTAATAAAATTATTATTGAATAATTAAATTCATTAATATCATTATCAATATTATAATAATTATAACAATATAATATTAACAGCATGTTAAATTATTACTAAATTAAAATGTTAAATCTCAAGTGGCTGAGAATTCTGCTTACCCGGGAAATAAGACCATAGATTTTAAACTGGAAGAGACCTCAGAGACCATTTGTTCAATCCTTTCTTTCACCTCTTCCTCCTCCATTTCTTCCTCTTCCTCCTCCTCATCTTCAATAATATTTATGTAGTACCTATTATGTGCTTTACAAATTTTGATGCTCACAACAACCTGGGAAACAGATTCTATTATTATCCCTATTTTTGCTCTTGAGGAAACAAAGATGTAATGACCTGTCCAGGATCACAAAGCTAGTAAGTATTTGAAGCAATATTTGATCTCAGGTTTTCCTGATTCCATAACTGATACCCTTTCCTAAGCTGCCAAAAGAAATGAGGAAACTGAGGGGGAGAGAGATCAAGTACCCAAGGTCACACAGATAGCAAGTGTCAGAGGCAGGATTTGCACTCAACTCCGCTGATTTTCACTATAGCACACCATTTATCTACCATGTACCCAGTACTGCAGGAAACAGGCAAAAAAATATCTTCAAGAAACATTTGTAATGGGGAAGAGTCAGGGCTTGTTTATCCCTTAACTTAGTTTTATTTTTTTCTTTACTAAATGAGATAATGTTTGTAAAGCATACTGTGTCTGGTCCATAATAGGTGCATAATAAATACTTCCTTGCTTTGCTTTTTACCTTTCCCTCTGGCCAATAGATACATGAAGTTCCTTCTTTAATTCCTTTGTTTTCTTTCCTGGTTCATCTATAGATATTTCTCAAGACATTTGTCCTTGAACTTCACTTCAGAATTATGACAGGTTTCCGAGTCCTGGGTATAAGACAAAATCAGATATCAGCATGGATTGGATGTTTTCAACATCTCTTGTCTCTATGTCTTTCTGTTAAGCTATTTTTTTTGAATGCCTTCTTATGATTCTGGTATACAGATTCATGAAACTATAATCTTCCTAGAACTGAATTTCAAGAACACCCAAAAAGCAATGGAGTAGTTTCTGTTAGCAAATGCTATCTGTAACATATTCTAAACAAGGAATTATTCTGGGAGATTGATATTAAACACTGAGATCAAATTCATAGAAATGAGAGACATCTAACCAGATATAAGGATCTCTGGATTGAGAATTGACTAAGTTTCAAAGATTAATATTACTCTTATTTTATTTGTATTTTGTTAAATATTTCCAATTATATTTTAATCTTGTTCGAACCATTCCCAGAAGTGTCATGGACAGCAATGGTCCCTTTGGTCATGTGTTTGACACCCTTTATCCTACAAAGCATGCTACTAAGGAAATGTACCTCTGGAAAAAAATGGGCCAATTAATCCTATAATCAGAAGAAGGGATAACTTATGGGCAGACTCCATTAACATGCTCCATTTGAGCAATTATATATATATTAAAAATAATTTGAGAGATGGAGTTATTTGCACCTGAGGGAACCAGGAAAGACTTTCTAAAGAAGGTAGAATCTTAAATAAATTTTTGAAGGAAGCCAGAGAGACCAAAAGCTGGAGGTGAAGAGGGAAGAGCATTCTAGACATGAAAAATAGTTCAGTCACAGAAATGAGAGATCTTAGGAAGACAGAGAAGGAGGATGATATCAAGTGTTAAAAGTGTGTGAAAAGGAATAAAATATGAGGTAATTTCATTAGGCTAGAAAAGGGACAGATTATGAAGAACTTTAAATGGATTGGGCATTTAAAGGCAGAGGCAATAGGCAAACACTAAAAAAAAGGGGGTAGGCTGAGAGTATGACTTGATCAAAACTAAGCTTTAGAAAAATCATCCTGACGATTGACTAAAGGATGAGTTGGAATGGGAAGACATTTGAGGCAGAGAGTTTAGTCATCTTTTTCACTAGTCTGGGTGAAGGGTAATGAGGATCTAAACCAAGATGGTGGATATGTATGTGGAGAGAAGATACATATGAAATTTAGCAATGGGTTAAATATGTTGGGTGAGTGAGAGGGAGTTGGTCAGGATGATTGGAAAATTGTGATCCTGTGTGACAGGGAAGACAGCACATAATATAAACAAATTCTTTATTATTGATTCAGTCAACAAACATTTATTTATAAGTATGAGAATAACACGAGCTAGAGAAGGAAATGGCAAATCACTCCAGTGTCTTTGCCAAGAAAACTACAAATGAGAACACAAAGAGTTATATATGACTGAAGAACAACAAACATTGCCAAGCACGACTGGGTTGTGATTTGCATCTTTGGAAGAAATTGTCATCTCTATTATTGATAATGGATTCATTGAGATACCAGTTTCTGGTATGGTTAATGAACCCTATGAACTCAGCACTTAATTGAGACCTTAAATATTAATAGCTCTTAGTGTACCCATTAAGTTTCTCCAATAGAGAGTCCTATAGATTATTAGAGGAGCCTTATGAAACTGTGGGGCCAGTTTGAAAGGCGAACAAGACATATACACATGAAATGAATAAAGAAAAATTTAAGACTAGAAGGAAAAAATGGTAGCCAGGACTTCAGTCATGTAATATTTTCTACGCATAATATCTATAGACTGGTTTGATGTCTTAGGGTCTATTTTTTTACTGAGACCTACTTCTTGGTTGGGAAGCATAGAGGTATAGCAAGGTGAGACATTCTGAGGGAGGGATTATGAAGAAATGATCCACAGTATTAGATTTTTTTTCAGTAGAGTTCTCACAAAAAAAATCATTAATGTTTTTCAGTGAAAAAAAGGTTCAAATCAAAGTCAACAAAAGTGAAACTAACATGGCGAATTTGTTCCAAGTGATAGTAAATGCAATGCAGTAATTGTTTAACATGGCAGCTAGGATACATATTGGATAAATTAATAAGAAGATGTGAGTTTGAATCATATACTTGCTACCTATATTATTCTGTATAAGTCTTCTAACTTTTTAGCCTCCATTTCCTTGTCTATATGGAGATAATAATATCTGCATAGAGTTGGGAGAATCAAATGAGATAGCATACTTGAAAATCTTAATGATGATGAGGAGGAGGAGGAAGAGGATGAATATAGGGAGGTCAAAGGTGAGTAAGTTCAGAGATCTGGCACTATCACTTATGGTAATTAGATTTATGAAACAAATGTGTTGTGACATGTGCTATTTGGAAAAGGTGGACTAATCGGGAAGGAACAACATTTTTTATTTTGTAAAAATGTGGAATGTTGTGACATAAAAACTTTTCTTCATCTTTATTGTGAATGCCTCCAATTTATGTGTACATATATGTATTTAAGTACACATGTATCTTTATACATGTATATATGTACAATTTATATGTGTCTATTATTACATATAAAATATATACATACACATAAAATATGAGAGCAGCTAGATGCATAGAACACCAGTTATGGCTTCATAAATTTACTAGCTGTGTGAATCTGGGCAAATTGCCTCAGTTTCCACATCTGTAACATGAGCTGGTGAAGGAAATGGCAAATTACTCCAGTGTCTTTGCCAAGAACACTACAAATGAGAACACAAAGAGTATATCTGACTGAAGAACAACAAACTATATATGGTTGTATGTGTATATAGAGATATAATAGGAGCTGTTTTTTGTGTTTCTTAGCAGAGTCTCTAGATTACAAAATACATAATGCCAAATAAATATTTCCTGAATTAACCAAAGCTCAACATTAAATTTGAACCAGTGCCTTAGGGATAAGACTTCCTTTTACCACACTGGTTAATCAGCCTTGGGGTGTAGCTGAAATCATCCTGTGTCCTGGATCCAAAGTATGTGTTTCAACTAAGAGCTATTTCCTTGAGTCGATTTTCTCAACTCTGTAAAACTAATAACTGGTACCTATTTATATTGTATTCCAGGTTTTTATTTGTTTAATTGAGTCTCCTCTTGTTATATATTTTATCTGGAACAGGAGGTAGTATTTTACCTTTGAAATTAGTCCGAGAACTCCACCTTTTCCCCAGCTAAGAAAATAACAAATGAGGCTAAAACTTGTCACTCTACTCCAGTGTTTCTTAACCTGGAAGTGTTAACCTTGTTGGGATTTTTAAAAATACATATTTCGCTAACTATATTTCAACATTTATTGTTGTTCAGTTGTTTTCAATTGTGCCAGACTCTTTCTGGGCAAAGATATGGGAGTAGCTTGCCATTTCCTTCACTAGCTTATTTTACAGATAAGGAAACTGAGGCAAATAGAGGTAAAGGACTTGCTCAGCATCACACAACTAGTATGTGGCTGAGACTGGATTTGAACATATGAAGATGAGTCCTTGCACTCTTCCCATTATACCACCTAGTTGCCCTAGGTGTTGTTTCAATATACTTCAAAAAAACTGGTTTCTTTTCTGTGTATTTTATTTTAGGCATTTCAAAGCATTTTTTTGAGAAGTCTGTAACTTCACTATGTTATTGCTATTACTTCACTATATTACTAAAGGTATTACAAAAGAGGTGCAGAATTGTAGTCATAGATTAAGAACAGTCCAGCACCTAACAGATGTAGAAAATGAAGCCTGAGGAACTCTAATGATTTAGGATCAAAGATTTAGAACTAAAAGGGACCTCAGAACTCCATCATATAGAAAAGAAAAATGCAACCTAAGATGATGTAATAACAGGTATTAGAGATGGGAGGCAAACCCATATCCTTGCCCCAAAACTCTTTGCCCTGAGTCCCACAGTCTCTTCGGTTGATGTCTGACCGTATGGGACTACCCATTTATCTTTCTTCTCTCCACTTCCCAACACATGTATTCCTAGTAGCACATCTGTTGTACCAAGCCCTCATCACCTGAATAAAAGGCTTTAGTCCACTCTGGATGGCTCATTTGGGAAAATAGCCCCTAGGGGATTGATTCTGAGGTTTTACATCCCCACCTCACAGCTTTTAAGGGCCATTACAACTGGAATGTTTCCTGACCTGAAGGGTACTGTTGCTTATAGCTCTCCAACCCAGGGACATCACAGGCGTCCTTAATAGATAACTCCTTTTGTTTATGAAAGAAAATGATGCTTTAGAAATGGAGGAGATGCTGAAAGTCTGGACGCTTCTCCAGACTGCTGGATATTTGACATTGGCTGCCATAATAGCCCAGTGATAGCATTTCCCCCCCTGGGAGGCCAGCTCACCTATCAAAGACCTCATCTTTTTGAAGTTTTGCATAATGTGAGACATTAAAATTAAGGCTGGTGTTTACTGTTCAGCTCTTTCACCAATATTCCCACATTCACAGTGAGATATTATTTCCCTTTGAGATGCTTTCTATCCCTGCCAGTAACTGAATGCAATCAGATGGCTTTGCGTGGGCCAGCATACCAATTAAGTGCCTTGTCTGGGTTATATGTTTTCTCTTCCCTCAGAAACTCAGTGGCTCTTAGGCAGATAAACAGACCAAGCTGAAAAGAAGGAAACTGGATTTCTATACAGACCCCGAGACTATTTCTGTTTTTTAAATTGTGCATTCACACATAAAAGGTATGTGGCAAAAGGGTTGCAAAGAATAGAGAGAATAAAAGAAGATTAATGAGGAGAGAATCCAAGAAAAATATTCAATTAGAATGCACAAGCCTGGCCCTGTTACCTTGTATTATTATACATTTTGTCATTATCTAAATCTGCTGCTAAACTGTGGGCATTTGTCTTCATTATAGAGTAGGATGGTATAATGAGGAGGATCCAAATGCCACAAGTGAAATGCCCTGAAATCATTGGAAAGAAAAAGAATGAAAAATGTTCCCAAGCAAACAGGAGATATTTGGTAACCGATCAATTCACTCACAGGTGTTAGGAAAGTATCAGGTTTTGTTTGCTGAACTGCATTTAGTTCCTATTATGGGGGAAAAATTCCAAAGATGGCACCTTCCCAAAGAGAAAAGGTGGTACAATGGAAAGAGATCTTGGCTTTGGAGTCTTGGATCTGGATGCCAATTCTGTCTCTGACACTACTTGAGATCTTGAACAAATCTCTCTTTGTCCTGAATTTCAGTTTCTTCCTCTCTAACACAAAGTGGAATGAATTAAATGACCACCTTCTGGAGCTATGACACTAATTTTCAAAAAATTAAATGTGTCATAGAATGGATTCCTAAAACAAGGTTGTAGATAGGGATTCCAGAACTGGAAGCAAATCAAATTGAGCAAGCAGTGATCACTATTACTACTAATAATTATGATTACAACCATAATCATAATTCCAGTGTGGCTGAAATTGGATAAAGACAGAGGTCATTTGAATTGAGGATGCTGTTGAGGAATTAGAGACTGAAGTGTATGAAAGAGTAGGTTTTGAGAGACCAAAAAACTCTTGTTTCAAAAACAAAACTCTGCCCCAAGTGCTAGAGTCTGTGGAAAGACAGGAGAAGGACTTAGAAGTGCACAAATGATAGCAATAAAATTAAAAAAAAAAAGATGAAAGTTAGTTACTGATTGATGGTGACACAGGAAAATGTGTGTGTGTGTGTGTGTGTGTGTGTGTGTGTGTGTGTGTGTGTGTGTGATATCTTCTGCCTTTTGTAATTAAACTCTTAGGGAAAAAACCATTTATAATGGATGCCTCCAGTTTTCTGCATCCACTCTCTTCTTAAACACTTATAATCTGGCTTCTAACCTTATCTTTCTGCCAAAAGGTCCTCTCCAAAGTTATAATGATCTCTCAGGTTCCAAATCTATTGTCTTTTTTTTTCTTGATCTTCATTCTTTTTAACCTTTTGACACTTCATCTCTCTCCTTCTTGATACTTTCACCTCTCCATTCTTTCTTTTTTTCCTCCTATTCCTGTGACTGCTCCTTTTCTATGCCCCCCATTTTTTTTTTGCTGAGGCAATTAAGTGACTTACCCAACGTCATACAGCTAAGGAAGTGTTAAGTGTCTGAGATCAGATTTGAACTCAGGTCCTCCTGACTTCAAGGCTGGTGCTCTATCCACTGCACCACCTAGCTGCCCCTTTTTGTCCCCTTTTTTATCTTCTTCCAGATCATACATTTTCACAATGGGCGTCTCTCAAAGTTTTGTCCTGAGCTCTTTTCTCTTCTCCCTCTGGACTTCACTTGGTCATCTCATCAGTTGACATGAATTTAATTATCATCCCTGTGCTGTTTATGCTCAAATCTACCTATCCTGCCTCTAACTTTTTACTGATTTCCAATCTTCATTCTCCCATCTCCAACTGCCTTATAGACATCTCAAACTGAATATCCAGCAGGCATCTTAAACTCAGAATATTCCAAATTGAATTCACTATCATTCCTCTAAACTCTCCTCCATCCTATATTCCCTATTATTGGAAAGGGTGGCACCATCCTCCCAGTCCCTTAGGTTTGCAACCTATATTCTTTACTCTTTCTCATTCTCCAGATTCAATCTATTACCAAGACCTGTCACTGTCACCTTTGCAACATCTCTTGAATTTGCCTCCTTCTCTCCTCTGATATCACCTACACAGTACAGCCAAAATCATCTCATACTTTTTATAATAGGCAGGGTCAAGCAAGTCTCCCCCTGCTCCAATCTAATCACTATTCAGTCATTAAAGTACATTTCCTAAAAAATAAAGGCCTGATCATATCATTCCTCTACTCAATAAATTTCAATGGCTCCCTAGTCTCTCCATGATAAAATACATAATATTTTGTTATTCAGTCTTTCCTAAAATAGTCCACTCCTATCTTTCTAGTCTTTTTACTACAGAGTCCCTGATATGTATTCTTCAATCCCATGACCACTGACCTCCTGGCTATTCCACAAACAAGACTCTCCTTCTCTTGGCTCAGGGCATTTCCCCTGACATTCTCATGCCTGGAATGCCCTTCCTCCTTTGCTCTGACTACTGATCTTCCCATCTCCTTTAAGTCCCAACTAAAATCTACCTCTTACAACCTTTCTATTCCAGTGCCTTCCCTCTGTTAAATACTTATACTTATCCTTTATATAGTCTGCTTTTTATATATTTGTTTTCATATTGCATATCTCATCCCCTATTAGATTGTAAACTTCTTAGAGACAGATACTTTTTTCTCTGTTTTGTATCCTAACACCTTAGCTCAGTGCCTGGAATATTAGCTGGTGCTTAATAAATCCTGAAGATTGATCAATTGAAAGTGGCAGTGGACATGACAAGGATTATGACAATTTTTTTTCTGGTTCTTTGGGGTAGGAAAGTGTGAAACAACAATCAGAAATAATAGTATCTCAAGAAAGGTACTATGTTAAAAGAAAGCTAACTTTAATCAAATATGAAAAGATAAAAAGAATGTGAGAGGAAGAGATCTGGAATGAGGGCTAATTTGTCAGTAGAAGAAAAGGGAAAGCATTAAAGTTCCAAAGAGCACAATAAAAGGGAAGGGCAGTGAAGGATGTGATGAGATGGAGGTAATGGCTGACATCTCCATTTTTATTGATTCTTCCTCATTTTAGACAGAATGCAAGATCCATGAGGGACAAAGACTATCTTTTCTCCACTTACATGCTTACATTTCCTCTTGATATCAGACACTGTGGTTCAGGATGGAATTAAAGAAAAACAGCTCTAATGGGGGGAGGCAAGCATGCTCCTTATAATGAACTGATCTTGACAATCCTTTCTAGTTTAGATTCCCAAAACTAATAATGTGTTTTGAGTGTAGAAAGTAGTAGAAAGGCAAGCATTTGGAGAATGGCAGCAGGTCTCTAGAAATAGCATGTGAACCAGGCAAAGGAGTGGACTACTTACTTAAGTGACTGGGAATCCACTGGGTAGGGTAGAAGAAAGGAACCTCCCTCATGGGGAATGGGAAGCACCACTCCTATGTTGGCACTTGGGCAAAGCTCTGGCTGCTGTGTGGTAGATATGGTTCTCATCTGAAGTTAATGTGATAGGGACAAGATCTTCAGAGTGAATGGGATGTGGTTTAACTGATATTCATTAAGCTACTCAAAATGAGTCTTTGAGGAAAACTACATGATGTTAGCAAGGCAGAGAGGTCAGATTGTATTTATCTTCTGGTTTTGTATTTTCAAGAAATTTTGTGCAGTGAACAGACGACTCAACTTAAAATTAAGTAAGTTTTCTTTGGTTACAAAATTAATATCAGGATCAGAATATTCCAATATTTTTGGATCTAAGAGAATATCATTTACTTTAGAAAACTGTCCTGGCATCCTTCATTTGATTATAACAATTATAGCAAGAAGATTATATGATGATCAATTAGATGATTGAGGCCAATTTCAATGATGAAGAAAGCCATCTACACCTAGAGAGAGGGCTGTGGGAACTGAGTGTGGATCACAACATAGTGTTTTCACTCTTTGTTGTTGTTTGCATTTTATTTTCTTTCTCATTTTTTTCCTTTTTGATTGGATTTTTCTTGTGCAGCAAGATAATAGTATAAATATGTATACATATATTGGATTTAACATATATTTAAACATGTTTAACATGTAATGGACTACTTGCCATCTAGGTGAGAGAGTGGGGGAAAGGAGGGGAAAATCTGAATCACAAGGCTAAACAAGGGTCAATGTTGTCAAATTATCCATGCATATGTTTTGAAAATAAAAAGCTTTAATAAAAATAAATAAACATAAGATTAAGTACCTGCTAATATTTGGATTTTTAATGAGGAGAAAAAGGAAGAAGCACTCATTAATTCTAAGATATCAGTTTTCAGATCCTTCTTGTACTGACTATGCCACATATATTAGGTTGTAAAACCAAAAGGTATCACATTGACAAAGATGACTTATGTGGAAAGCCAATGTTGGTTGGGTTGTAGAAAGAGGAATTCACTATTCCATTGTTGGTGGGCCTGCAAATTGGCCATGCTATTTGGGAAAGCAATTAAGCAATTTGAAATTATTTTAAGAAAATAATTCAAAGAGTAATATTTTTGACCAGAAACTATATATATATATATATATATATATATATATATATATATATATATATATATATATATATATATATATATATATATATATATATATATATATATTCCAAGGAGGTCAATGTTTTAAAAAAAATACATCTATATATATCAAAATATTTATAACAGAATTTTGTTAGTAGCAAAGAACTAGAAACAAGGCTGTCCCTTGAGTGGAGACTACTTAAGCAAGTTATGATTCATGAACATAATTAATTACCCTGACATAGGAACTTATCCATGTGAATGATATAGAAAATCATGGGAAGGCATTTATGAACTGATACAAGGTAAAGTAAGCAAAGCCAGAAAAACAGTTCTCCCATGCAAGACAATACAAATGAGGCCTTGGCCAGAGTCTTAATTCCCTCTACATACTAGATGACAAAATGTTTACTGTAATACAAAAACATACATAGATCTATCAGGCCTAAGTCAGGCTTGAGAAAGGCAACTATTGAGAAGGAAACTTTCTTTATCACTCCATATCAGCACCCTATATACAATTAAAAGCCTTATAGTTGTTAAGAGTTCTGATAACTTAAATACATTGACCATGGTTAGACCAATAGTACATATGAGAGACAGGACTTTCCCTTAGGTTTTCCAATTATTCCCAGATCATCCCCACTTTCTCCTATACAACACTTTTTATAACACATAAGAGAAAGCTGCTGGGCACACAAACAGAAAAAAAATTTAAACCAGTCCCTTCCCACAAAAAGCTTACACTTTATTTATAGAAATAAAGTGAGTGGAGTGTGCAATCAAATATAAACAAAGAGAATCATCTCTCTGCCTCTGCTATGGCACATTGATTCTAAACCTGCCACACACTTCAAAATTAACACTGAGCATTTAGCAACCAAGAACCATATTGCTGAATAAAGACCAAAAAAACTTTACAAACCCATGCTCTTAAGAATTAGATTGGGGTCATTAGGGAAATTTATTCTATATACTCTCCCTTATTACACATGCGCCTGCTGGGATATCTAAATTTTTTCTTGCAATCCCCAGGCTCCAGCCTAGTACAAGCCTTCAGAAACTTTATTGGGCTTTGATTGAGAATAGTTGTAAGGAACAATTTCCTGGGGGAGCATTTAGGTTATACAGCCTCAGGGGGTCATGGATCTTCCCTGCAATATGAAGTCCCAAGGGGAAGAAAATCACTAGTGGAAACATAACTATTACTGGGGAAATCAGTCTTCTTGACAGGACATAAATCAGAATTCCTGACCAGACATAGCCATGAGAATACCCTTGGTTGTGCTTGTGAGACCAAGGGTATTAATATTGATATTTGTTAGAAAGTTCAGGAAGGCAAACAGACCTGTCTGGTACATATCACCCCACTGTCTGGCCTTGTCATACAGGTAGATGGGGATAGTAAAGGCAAACTTTCCCTCACTGCTGTTCTAACATTCTCCAAACCATCTTTTTTTTTTTTCTTGTAGGTTCCCATGCCCCTTTCAGACTTGTCCTCAGAAGAATTATCTGATGTTAAAATTGGAAGAGCCCCTGAAGATCATCTAATCTATTCTTCTCATTTTATGGATAAAGGCATTGGAACTCTGGGAGGGGAGATCAAGAAATATGCTCTAGTTCACACTGGTAATGAAATGGTTGTGCTCATGTATCAGTGGATGCAGTGGATAGAATGTTAAACTTAGATTCAGGAAGACTTGAATTAGAATCCTGTTTCTGACATTAGCAGTGTGACCCTGGGCTAATTATTTAAACTTCATTTGCCTCAGTTTCCCTATCTGTAAAATAAGCTAGGGAAGAAAATGGCAAGCCCACTCCAATATCTTTGCCAAGAAAACCCCAAATGGGGTCAAGAAGAGACAGATGTCTTTGCCCAACTTTATGCCAATAAATTTGATAACTTAAGTGAAATGGATGACTACCTCCAAAAATATAGGCTTCCTAGATTAACAGAGGAGGAGGTAAATTACTTAAATAGTCCCATTTCAGAAAAAGAAATAGAACAAGCTATTAATCAACTCCCCAGGAAAAAAATCCCCAGGACCAGATGGATTTACATGTGAAGTCTATCAAACATTTAAAGAACAATTAGCCCCAATGTTATATAAACTATTTGAAAAAATAGGGGATGAAGGAGTCCTACCAAACTCCTTTTATGACACAGACATAGTACTGATACCTAAACCAGGTAGATCGAAAACTGAGAAAGAAAACTATAGACCAATTTCCTTAATGAATATTGATGCTAAAATCTTAAATAAGATATTAGCAAAAAGACTTCAGAAAACCATCCCCAGAATAATACACTATGATCAAAGTAGGATTTATACCAGGAATGCAGGGCTGGTTTAATATTAGGAAAACTATTAGTATAATTGACCATATTAATAATCAAATTAATAAAAACCATATGATCATCTCAATAGATGCAGAAAAAGCATTTGATAAAATCCAACATCCATTCCTACTAAAAACGCTTGAGAGTATAGGAATAAATGGACTATTCCTTAGAATAGTCAGGAGCATATATTTAAGACTATCAGTAAGCATAATATATAATGGAAATAAACTGGAACCTTTCCCAGTAAGATCAGGAGTGAAACAAGGTTGTCCACTATCACCATTACCATTCAGTATTGTATTAGAAATGCTAGCTTCATCAATAAGAGTCGAGAAAGAGATTAAAGGAATATGAGTAGGTAATGAGGAAATCAAACTGTCACTCTTTGCAGATGATATGATGATATACTTAGAGAACCCCAGAGATTCTAATAAAAAGTTATTAGAAATAATTCACAACTTTAGCAAAGTTGCTGGATACAAAATAAATCCACATAAATCCTCATCATTTTTATACATCACCAACAAAATGCAACAAGAAATACAAAGAGAAATTCCATTTGAAACTATATCCACTCAAATGAAAGAGTGTTCCAAATCACTACTGATCAGAGAAATACAAATTAATACAACTCTGAGATACCACTACACACCTGTCAGATTGGCTAAGATGACAGGAACAAATAATGATGAATGTTGGAGGGGATGTGGGCAAACTGGAACACTAATGCATTGTTGGTGGAGTTGTGAAATAATCTGGCCATTCTGGAGAGCAATTTGGAACTATGCCCAGAAAGTTATAAAACTGTGCATACCCTTTGATTTAGCAGTGCTACTACTGGGCTTATATCCCAAAGAAATACTAAAAAGGGGAAAGAGACCTGTATGTGCCAAAATGTTTGTGGCAGCTTTTTTCGTAGTGGCTAGAAACTGGAAAATGAATGGATGTCCATCAATTGGAGAATGGTTGCATAAATTATGGTATATGAATGTTATGGAATATTATTGCTCTGTAAGAAATGACCAGCAGGGTGAATACAGAGAGATTTGGAGAGACTTACATCAACTGATGCTGAGTATAATGAGCAGAGCCAGAAGATCACTATACACTTCAACAACAATGCTGTATGAAGAGGTATTCTGATGGAAGTGGAAATCTTCAACATAAAGAAGATCCAACTCACTTCCAGTTGATCAATGATGGACAGAAACAACTACACCCAGAGAAGGAACTCTGGGAAGTGAATGTAAATTGTTAGCACTACTGTCTATCTACCCAGGTTACTTATACCTTCGGATTCCAATTCTTAACATGCAACAAGAAAATTGGATTTACATACATATATTGTATCTAGGTTATACTGTAACACATGTAAAATGTATGGGATTGCCTGTCATCTAGGGGAGGGAGTAGAGGGAGGGAGGGGACAATTTGGAAAAATGAATACAAGGGATAATGTTATAAAAAAATTACTCGTGCATATGTACTGTCAAAAAATTTATAATTATAAAATTAATAAAAAAAAGAAGAGACAGACGTGAAAACAATTAAACAAAGCATCTCATAGACAGTAAGGGGCTAAGACAGACTTAGAATTCAGGCTTTCTGATATTAAATGTAGTACTTTCCCTACTGTAGCCACGCTGTTGTCAATGTAGATTTGTCGGCATCTGATCTTAGAATTTAATTTCCCTATAGGATAGAGACCAGAGGAAATGAGTTACCAAAAGAACCTAAGTTGAACCACAAGTTGAAATCAATCATCCAACAAGCATTTCTTAAGCATCTACTATTTTCCCACTAGTTCTTTATGGAATCAATCTAGATCATGGTCCAGATAAAACAAGTACACATTGATACTCTCTTGGCACAATTTCTCTGGCCTTAAGGGGATCTAGGTGGCACAGTGCATAGAACCATGAGTCTGGAGTCAGAAAGATCTAAATTCAATTCCTTACTAGCTCTATGACCCTGGACAAGTCACTTAACCTTGGTTTGTCTGTTTCCTTACCTCCCAGGGTTGTTCTGAGGATCAAATGAGATAATATTTGTAAATCACTTAGCATGCTTCTTGACACACAGTAGGCACTTAATAAATATTTCTATCCTTTCTTCCTTAGAAGGATAAGGAAGTTCCTATTCCTTAAAAGGACCCCTTCTCAGAACAGAAAAAAGGCATTAATGTTCTTATGAGGAAGCCTCAAGGAAACAGAGACTATCTATAAAGCCTAACTCAGTAGCAGTGTGAGACAGCATTGGTCATTGAAAACTATCTATAGAACCAGAAGTGGAAGTGTGGGCCAATCACTTTAAAGACATTGACTTACCTACAAGGAATTCAGAAGGCAAAGGGAATAATCTAGAAAGTACAAGACCAGTGAGCAGACTCATATAAGACACTCCAAGGGTCATGGGAAAGGGCATTATATATTTATCCAAAGGGTAAGTATTGAAGGAATTTATGTAAACTGAGCCTGAAATATTTTGTACTATGCAGTTGCATATGATGTATGCTATGGGGTGTGTGGCTATTGCTTATTAAGTCTGATATATGAGGCAATATGCTAAACCTTTGCCATAACGTGTGTATTTAGCCTTCTATTTGATCAGGTAGCTCCAATTTGGATGTTTTGTGCTTTGTACTGATTGACTGGGTCTAAGCTTTATGCAAATTAATGGATACTTTATATATATTATATATTATATTATTATGTTATATATGTTATTATATATATTATACATTATATGCAAGAAGATTTTTTTCTTTAATTGGGAATTTTTTTAATGAAGAAAAGGTCTGGAAGACTTCAAACCTATAAGCCTTAGATGCAGACACAAGCTTATTTGATCAGAATTTCATTTCTCAACATGCTGGTATGTCAAAATAGGGGATTTCTCATAAGAGGAATTTTCTTCCCAGAGAAGAAGAGAAAACCTTTGGATTTTGGATTAAAAGAAGTCTAGAATAATCTCTGGCAAATCACTGTCTAAAAGGAGTCAGGCAAAAGAGCTATAACCCAAAGCCCAAAGCCCTCCGGCCTAAGGATAAAGTAATGATAAAAAAATTAGAAGTGGTCATATTGTATCACTTTCCTCAATATGCAAAGAGGAGGCTGGATGATCCAGAACATTCTTGCTGGAAAGAGGAGAGTAGAGATGTTTATGATTATGTATTATGTTTTTTCCCTTTCCTTTTCTGTACTAATAAACTTTATGATTAATATTTGGTGTAATTTACCTAGATTATTGTTAGCCCAATGAAAATTATGATTTAGAATTGAGTTAATGCCAGTGGGTCCCAACTTTACCTATTGTGGAATCTTGAGACACATGGATGGGATAAACTTTTTAGAAAGTACACCCCAGAGAGAAGAACCAAATTCTACAAGGGACTAGTTCTGGCTGATCCACAATCAAAATGGTTCTCTAACATGGGATCTTATCCTTCTACAACCTTCTAAATTTCCAGACAAGGGCCCTGTATTATTTCACTTATGTTTCTTTACTGAAAACTTGTGCATCTCTATATTGTATCTCTATAACAATTTGTAGACATACTAAGTGAGATATCACTTTATGAAGGAAATGACAAGCAAATTGTCAATCATACAATAAAGATTTATGAAGAGTCTATTATGGAAGTAGGTAGGTGGTACCAGCCCAGGAGTCAAGAGGATTTGAGTTCAAATCTAGCTTCAGATACTTACCAGCTGTATGATCCCAGGAAAACCACTTAACTCCATTTTGTGTCAGAGAAGGACCATAGTAGAGCAGTGTAAAAAATGAGGTTAGAAAAAAAAAAACTATTTGATCTGATACGATCTCTCTCCTTAAATGGAGGTTTGGAGATACCTTGGGAAATCACAAGCTCTTTCAACTCCAATTTTCTTAGATATTATGTGGGATTAATATACTAACTTACATGGTTGTAATAAGTATCAAATGAGATGAATTTAAAATATTTTGCAAAACTGAAAGTACTATATAATAATAATAAATAAGAAAATAGCTAATATTTATAAACATTTAAGATTTATACAGTATTTTACATATTATAACTCGTTTGATTCTCACAACCTTTTGTACTTAGCCTTTTTATTTTGCTCTTTTATTTTCCTTTTTTTCCAATTTTCCCCATTTTTTAAAATTTATGGAATAAAACAAATATTTACATAACACAGTATAAAAAAGATGACTGCATGTGATACTCAAAATTTATTATGTACGACTTGCTATTCTTTTTAAACATATAATAAAATTATCATGTAAATTTCTTTTTTTAAAATTTTTTCTTCCCTCATGCCCACTCCATCCTAGAACCTACTATTAGATGCAAAAATGTTTACATGCATATGAGCATGTGTGTATATGTAAGATACTTCTATTTATCAGTTCTTTAGCTTTCTAAGCCATGTTCTAGTGACTGTGTCCTTCTAACACATCCCATAGAAGTCTAGCTTCTAAGGGTAAATTAGACCTAGACCTTTAATTAATTAATATAGACCTTTATTTGTTTTCCCCCTGACCTGGCAAAGTTGAGGAAAGCAGATCCACTTATGTGTGTGTTTTCCATTTATCATAATTATTTTTAAATCAGATATCTAGTCTAGTAAGGCTTGATATTGTCCATTACCTGGTAGCATGTCGCTTCTCTTTTAGCAAACTTGTTAAAAATTAACTTTTTCCCCAAGCATTTATCCACTTTCTCCTAACCACCAACCCTTATGGTCTCCTTCCCTTAGGTGCAGACTATTCCATCACTTATTCAGGAGTTGATCAGTTTGTAAAGAAATTTAGAGCTACTTGGTGTGCTAAGTTTCAAGTTAATCTCTTTTTGCACAACAAATGCATTTTTTCTTTCACCTTTTCTGTGGTTCAAACATGTTTTTTTTTGCTGTTTCTCTGTACAACCCTTCATCTATGTAGTCTTTACTTAAGCTGGTTCCATCTAACCTTTATCTCTCTGAGCCTTGAAATTCAAGTCCAGTACAACATCCTACATGAGGCTTTTCATGATTCTTTCCTCCGACTTAGTACCTCTTCACCCCATTTTGCATGTATTTATATATGTAGATGTTATGTTCCCTAATAAGATGTAAGCTTCTTGAGGGCATGGATTGTTATATTTTTTAAGTCTAATAAATGTCTGGTACCTCGTAGGTGCTCAATAGTGCTAACTGATGAGTAGTTATGGAATTTCCTAATAGGACCCTGTGGCCCAAAGACAGATGCTTTCCATCAGCCTCATAGTTCATTGCAATTCTTTCCTAATGAGCCAAACCATTACCTTGGCATATACCCGTTAACTGAACAGAAAATCTTCTTTTGCCTGACATTCCCAGGCTGGCTGCTGTGGTTGTAAATCATGGATCACTACATGCTATAAAGACTTAAAAATGACTGTCAATCAAAGCTCAGTGGAGAGGTACATGGTAAATATGATCAGAGTATAGTAATGATAAATCAGGGAATGCAAAGAATAAACAATATGTGTATGTTTGTGGATGTGTAATATCAAAAAGGAAGGTAGGTGGTTCATCCGCCTTGTGCCTCCTATTTGAACTGGAGATGGCTACCAAATCCAAACATTTGGTGTCATACCTCAACTTCATCACTTAAAAGGTTTGGTTTTGATGTCCTTGACCTTGTGCTATTCTATGCTCTGCATCTGACTAGAGAAGTTTAATTTTTTTATGTGAGCATTAAAAAGTTGGAAATTGGAAAACATTATATATCATGGCTTGATTTACTATTTTGTTGATTGCCTAAACTTAAAGTTATGGATAAAATATTAATAATGTATATGAAATTTAAAAGTGTTCTCTGTATCTTTGGGGGGGGGGAAGTGAGAAGATCAGGTTTTAAAACATTTACCAGTTAAGTACTTCTTTTGGTTGAATTGCCCCCAGCAAATACACTTCACAGGATTCCTCCCCCCAACTCATGCTATGAGACATGGAACTTTAAAATGAGCATTCTTTGTTTGATGTTCTGGATGAACTAAAGTATTGCATGCGACTTTTCCCTTTTTTTCTCCTTGAAGAAGTCTCCTCTGGAGTCAAGTCTCTATTTGAAGACAAAGGCTTTCTTTTACATGTATTGTCTTCCTTCTCAATAGCTGTCTCTTCAACATTCTATTTTCCTACTGTCCCTGAGGAAACCTTGTCTAAGCTCTTGTAGACAGTAGTTTCCCCTGGGGGTAAAAATGTTTAATCATCATGGTTCACATTGAACTCTGGGCCATCTTATTTCAATGTATTCAATAAAATTAAATTAAACAATCATTTGACAGCTTAAAAACACGCTCTTCCTTTAAATAATGCTACCATCTGCCACCAAATGAACAAGGTTGCTGCTTTTTGATGCAGGGGGAAACAAGCAGAGTGGGGAACTGTCCATTGCTGAAATCCATTGAAAGTATCAAGGAGGTCAGCCAGTGATTAAAAACATGTGGACATTTGGAGTGAGTCAAATTCAAAATAATTTAATCCTCAATGGAAACCCTATTTATTAGATTCTTACCAGCACAGTACAATGGGAAGAATGCTGCATTGGAAATCAGGGAACCTGAATTTGAACCCTGTTTTTGCCTTTTACTTCCTGTGTGATTGTAGACAGCTGTTTTACCCTCTTTGGTAATTTCTTCACCTGAAAAATAAATGTTGGGACTAGATGACACTTAGGATCCCTTTTAAGTGTAATTTTTTTTTCTAAGCTCAGACCATAATTTCCTTTCATTTACATTTTGATTCAAAGATATAACAATATTATCAACAACTGCAACCAGTATTATACAGTCCTTCAAGGTGTGCAAAGCACTATATAAATATTATCTCATTTTAGCCTTACAACAGCTATGAGAGACATGTGGCATTAGTACCCCCATTTGATAAATGAGGAAAAAAAGGCAGAGAGAGTTTAATCATTTGTTTAGGGTCATACAGTAAGTGTCAGAGATTGGATCTGAACTTAAGACTTCCTGATTCCAGATTCATTGTCACTATGGTACCTTCCTGCCTACTAAGTTCGAGTCACCTTTCTTGAAGCTAGCAATGCACAGAATAATTTACAATTTAATAATGTTTTAAGTGAATTTCACATCAACACAAATATATTGGTCACAAAAATTTATGGTAAGGGCAAAGACAGATCAAGACAAAACATTCTATAAAAACTTGGGAAGGATCACATGGAGAGAAACCATCATGGAAAAAAATAAAAATTGATCTAAACCTCAAAGGAAGGAAAAAAAAATATGAAGATCTGGCAGGAGCTTTTTCTATGGATGTTTGTGAATGAGCAGAAATGACACATGAAAAGGCAGAATAAAATCAGGAAGCAGAAAAGAATCTGTTTGTTGGAGTAGAGACTGTATAGATATAAATAACATGAAATCAGTTTTTATATGCCATCTCTCTGCCTTTGTATAAAATATCTCCTATGCCTGCCTGGAATGCTTAATTCTATTCATGACCCTAGATTCTTTAGAATTAAATGTATATGGATTTTAAAAAATCTTGGAAAGACTTACATGAACTGATACAAAGTAAAGTGAAGTAA
Source organism: Sminthopsis crassicaudata (assembly GCF_048593235.1). NCBI lineage: Eukaryota > Metazoa > Chordata > Mammalia > Dasyuromorphia > Dasyuridae > Sminthopsis > Sminthopsis crassicaudata. The sequence goes on from NC_133621.1 coordinate 284,587,445, forward strand.
AGCAGGAGAGCATTGTAAACAGTAATAGCCACATTATGCGAAGACCACATTTAATAAATTTAACTTTTCTTAGCAATACAGTGATCCAAGATAATTCTAAAGGATTAATGATGGAAAAGGCTATCTATATTCAAAGAAAGAATGATAGAGTCTGAATATAGATCAAAACATATTATTTTCACTTTCTTTATTTTTAACGGGGTTTTTTTTGCCTTTGCTCTGTTTCTTCTTTCATAACATGATTTAAATATGGAAATATTATATATACTCTATGACTACACATATATAACCTATATAAATTGACAAATTTATTGTCTTAGGACGGTGGAAGAGAGGGAAGGAAAAAATTGGAACTCAAAAATTTTTAAATAAATGTTAAAAATTGTTTTACATGTAATTGGAAAATACTATTAAAAATAGAACTATGTACATGTGTCAACTCTTCATTAGGCCTTTCCTAATCCCTTCCGCTGCTCCCAAGAAAATTTCTTTAAGAAATAAAGTAACATAGAAATGGTAGGTGAGAGTCAGATTATGGACAATCTCAAATACTAAACTAAGGGGTTTGGATGCTATCCTATAGGTAAAAGGGAATAAATATAGGGAATTTGGAAAGTGAAATGATTACTCATGTTTTAAGAAAATGACTTTTCAAGCTTTGTGAATCAAAGATAGAATAATGAAGAGAATGGAGACAGGGAAAACAGGGGGTTAGTACCAGAGATGATATAAGAGATAATGAAATGGTTCTAGTATATTGCTGATTTCTGGGTGTCTTATATAGTTCTTTACCTCTGTCCCACATTGCACCTGTTTGTTACTTTTAAAATGACCCTTTCACTTCAAATCCCTATGCCAAATATTGGAATAGAAGCCTATTTTGTGGAAGGTTCTAGACTATAACTCCTGGAAGGTAGGTAGAGCCAGAAGTAATAGTATAAGTAACAATTTAAGGGAGGCAATATTGCTGACTCAACTTTAGTAGCATATACCTCTAGGAGTTTTCAGAAAGTAGAATATAATATTCAAAATGAGAGAAGTGATAATTCCATCACGCTTTTGTGAAATTGGCCATGATGGTAAAGAAGCTCAAAATTATTTCATTAGAAAATTAATTGAGCTCAGGAGGTGGAGCCAAGATGGCAGAGAACAAATATGACTTTCTGTGATCTCCTCTGACCTTCTCTCAAACCAACAGTAAGTTAAGCCTCTAAACTAGTTTTAAAGCAACAGAACCCAGAAATATTTGAGTACAACACATTTCCAGAAGAAGACACCTTGCAAGAACTTCAGAATAGCTCTGTTTCAAATAAGCAGGGGTACAGTTTGTGTTCCAGACCACAGCACAGGGAGCCAGGGGTGGGGGAGCCCAGAGTATTGCAGTTTCAACACACAAAGAATCTTCTGGAGCCTCTTAGACTACTCTGTCCTGGTTTCAAGTGTGTGATTTGGCAGATTTGCTACAGAAGGCAAATTGTAAACCACTGAGCCCTGGGAAAATGACCTGGTCATGATTATCCCATACAGAAGTCAATCAGCAGAACTGACCCAGGGCAAATTAAAGCAGCTGTTGATCCTTTGCCTTTAGAGCAGATCTCAACCATTAAAAATGATGAGCACAAAACCAAAAAGAACTCTCACCATAGACAGCTTTTATAGAGAGAAAGAAGAACACACCTCAAATTCCAATGTTCTTAAAGGCAAATCAACTCCAGATGAAGCCTTAAAGGCAGATATGAGTCAGTCCCCATTTAACAATGGAAGATTTTTTTGTGTGGAAGATTTCAAAAACAAGCTTAAAAGAGAGAAGAAAAATGGGGAAAGAAAATGAAATCTTTGCAAGAATGTATGGAAAAGGAAAAACAGAAAATTTCTGGAAAAGCCTTAAAAATAAATTTGATGAAATTGGAAAAGCATATAACTCCTTACAAAATAGATATGAAAAGGATACCAAGTTATTGAAAAACAGAATTTGTGAAATGGAAAAAATGCAATGAACAAAACAATTCATTCAAAAATTCAATTGGCCAAATGCAAAAGAAACTAAAAGGTAAGTGAAAAAATAATGCACTAAAAATTAGAATTGAATAAATGGAAGTGAATGACTCTATTGAGTCATTACTCAAGTATCAGTCAAACAAAACCAAAAAATTGAGAAAAAAAAAAAAAAAAAAAAAAGGAGAAAATGTGAAATATTTCTCATGAAAAACAACTGACCTGGAAAGTAGATCTAGGAGAGACAAGCTAAGGATTATTTGAGTTCCAGAGATCCATAAGAAAAAAACCTAGACATTATCTTACAGAAAAGCATAAAGGAAAACTGCCTTGATGTCCTAGAAGTAGAAGGTGAACTAGCAATTGAAAAAATTCACCAAACACTCCTGAAAGAGACCCCAAAATGAGAACACCAAGAAATATCATGGCTAAGTTTCAGAACTATTAGACCAAGTTAAAATATTGCAAGCAGCCAGAAAGAAACAATTTAAATACTGAGTAGTCACAATCAGAATTATCCAGGATATAGCAGCATCCACCTCAAAGGATCAAAGGGCTTGGAATTTGATATTCTGAAAGACAATAGAACTTGGATTATAGCCAAAAGTAAGGTATCCAGCTAAAATTAGCATTATTTTTCAGGGAAGAAAATGGATATTCAATGATACAGATGAATTTCATCTATTTCTTATGAAAAGACCAGACCAAATACAGAACTCAAGAGAAGCATAAATAGGGAAAAAGGAAAGAAAGAATTCTTGAGAACTATATTGCTGTTATAGGTACACTTAGAAAGTAAGGTATAATTTGATTTTATTATTATTATATGAAAAAGGAAGTAGAAGTGGAAAGGGGATTCTACTGGGGAAAAAAAGTAGTTAAAATAAGGGTAATAACATCTCATGAAGAGACAAAGAAGGCTTATTATAATTGAGGGAAAGAAGAGAGAGGGATGAGTATTGTGTGAATCTTACTCTCATCAGATTTGGCTCAAAGAGAGGTTATCAGACATATTTGGTTTCCCAGAGAAACTCATCTCATCTTATAGGAAAGTGGGAGGGGAAGGGGGAAAAGAAAGGGGAAGACTAATAGAAGGGAAAACAGAAGTAGTAGGGGAAAGATATAAGAAATGGGTAGGGGCTCTAAAGGGGGAGGGCTATTTGAGGGAGGTAGTGATCACAGGAGCAAAATACTGGAGAAGAAGAAGGGGGAAAAGAAAAGAGAAAAGTATAGTTTGGAGGTAAATAAAATAGCAGAAAATACAGAATTCATTATTTTTAATTGTGAATGTGAATGGGATAAACTTTCCCATAAAACAGAAGTAGATAGCAGACTGGATTAAAAGCCAGAACCCCTGTAAATGTGTTTATAAAAAACACATTTAAAACAGAGTGATACATATAGAATGAAGATAAAGGGCTATGCTTTAAGTGAAATAAAAAAGCAGATATAGCAATCTGATCTCAGATCAAGTAAAAGCAAAGATAGACCTAATTAAAAGGGATAAGGAAGTAAACTATATCTTGCTAAAAGGTACCATAGATAATGAAGCAATATCAATACTAAGTATATATGCACCAAGCAGTATAACATTCAAATTCCTAGTGGAGAAGTTATGAGAAATGTAAGGAGGAATGGACAGCAAAACTATGCTAGTCAGGGATCTTGATGTTGCTCTCTCTGAAGTAAAGAAATCAAATCACAAAATAAATAAGAAAGAAGTTAAGAAGGTAAATAGAATGTTAGGAAAGTTAAGTATGAAAAGTTAGGCTAGAAAAGTTAGGAGAAAATTGAATGGAGACAGAAAGGAGTTTACTTTTTTCTTCACAGTTCATGGAACCTATACAAAAATTGACCATTTATTGAGGAATAAAACCCTGAAAATCAAATGAAGAAAGGCAGAAATAGTAAATGCATTTTTTTTCAGATTATGATATAATAAAAATCACATGCAATAAAAGGCCCGGGGAAAAAGAGACTAAAATTAATTGGAAACTAAATAATCTAATCCTAAAAAATGAATGGGTAAAACAACAAATCATAGACAAAATCAATAACTTTATCCAAGAGAATGACAATAATGAGACAATATACCAAAATTCATGGGATGCAGCTGTTGTGGTTATTATGGGAAATTTTATATCTCTAGATTCTTACTTGCATAAAACAAAGAAAGAGAAGATCAATTGGGCTTGCAACTAGAAAAGCTAGAAAAAGAACAAATTAAAAACCTTCAATTAAATACCAAATTTTAAACTCTGAAAATAAAAGGCAAGATTAATAAAATTGAAAATAAGAAAACTATTGAATTAATAAATAAAACTAAGAATTAGTTTTATGAAATACCAACAAAATAGATAAACCTTTAGTTAATTTAATTAGAAAAAGGAAAGAAGAAAATCAAATTGTTAGTCTAAAAAATGAAAAGAGAGAACATTCCACCAATGAAGAGAAAATTAAAGCAATAATTGGCAGTTATTTTGCCCAACTATATGCCAATAAATTTGATAATCTAAGTGAAATGGATGAATATTTAAAAATATAAAGATTGCCCAGGTTAACAAAGGACAAAATAAATTATTTAAATAGTCCCATTTTAGAAAAAGAGGTAGAGGATAGAAACAGCTACACCCAGAGAAGGAACACTGGGAATTGAATGTAAACTGTTTGCACTATTGTCTTTCTACCCAGGTTACTTATACCTTCGGAATCCAATTCTTACCATGCAACAAGAAATTTGATTTTACACACATATGTTGTATCTAGGTTATACTGTAACACATTTAATATGTATGGGATTGCCTGTCATTTGGGGAGGGAGTAGAAGGAGGGAGGGAGGGGAAAATTTGGAAAAATGAATAAAAGGGATAATGTAAAAAAAAATTACTCATGCATATGTACTGTCAAAAAATTATAATTATAAAATTAATTTTAAAAAAGAAAAAGAAAAAGAGATAGAATACCTCCATAAAAAATCTCCAGGACCAGATGGATTTGCATGTGAATTCTACCAAACATTTCAAGAACTATTAATTTCTATGATTTTTTTTTGAAGCTGGGGTTAAGTGACTTGCCTAGGGTCACACAACTAGGAAGTGTTAAGTGTCTGAGACAAGATTTGATCTCAGGTCCTCCTGAATTCAGGGCTGGTGCTCTATTCACTGAGCCACCTAGCTGCCCCTATTAATTTCAATACTATATAAACTATTTGGAAAAATAATTTAAAAAAATAAAGAAAGGAGGAATTCTGCCAAATTCCTTTTATGACACAGATATGGTGCTGATAGCCAAATCAGGTAGGGTGAAAACAGAGAAAAAAATTATAGACCAATTCCCCTAATGAATACTGATGAAAAAATCTTAAATAAAATATTATCAAGGAGATTATAGAAAGTCATCCCCTGGATAATACATTATGATCAAGTAGGATATATACCTGGAATGCAGGATTGGTTCAATATTAGAAAAACTATTAGCATAATTGACTATATCAATAGCCAACCCACCAAAAATCATATGATCTTCTCAATAGATGCAGAAAAAGCATTTGATAAAATCCAACACCCATTCCTATTAAAAACATTAAGAGAGTATAAGAATAAATGGACTTTTCCTTAAAATGATCAGTAGCATCTATTTAAAACCATCAGCAAGCATCATATGCAATGGGGACAAACTAGAACCATTCCCCTTAAGATCAGGAATGAAACAAGGTTGCCCACTATCACCATTACTATTCAATATTGTATTACAAATGTTGGCTTTGGCTATAAGAAAAGAAGTGATATTATATGCAAATTAGAATAACATAGGATTTATCTCTCAGATCTGTGGAGAAGGAAGGAATTTGTGATCAAAGAACTTGAACTCATAATTGAGCACCAAATAGATAATTTTGTTATATTAAGCTAAAAAGTTTTTGTACAAACAAAACTAATGCACACAAGATTAGAAGGGAAGCAATAAATTGGGAAAACATTTTTTACATTTAAGGGTTCTGATAAAGGCTTCATTTCTAAAATATGTAGAGAATTGACTCAAATTTATAAGAATTCAAGCCATTCTCAAATTGACAAATTATAACATTCTTCTCTAAAATGTAATATTCTCTTATTGGGGTTTTCTTGGGATCTCTGGAGGCAGCCTTAGTTTCAGTTCCCCAAATGTATCCAGGAGTTAAAGTCCAAATCCTTTATTGCTTTCTTCAAAGTCTTATCTCCTTCACTTGGGACTCAGCTAGTTTTCTGGAGGCCTTACAGGTCTTGGTTTCAGTGTTCTCCACAAGACAGCCTGCCACCACTTCTCTGCCTTCCTTTGTTCTTCCTGGCTGTCTTCTCTAGTTTCTGAATCTCCCAGACTGAATTCTGGCTTGTGAATCTCCCTGACTCCAAGGGTTTCTGCTTCAGCCTCCAACCACAACAAAGGTTGAAGATGGAATGAATCCGTCTCAGCCTCTCTCAGCTTCTCCTTTCTGGCCCCGAGAGCTCCTCCTTATATGTTCCACACTGAGTATACACCAATCATTATATCAGTAGGAAACCATTATTTGCTGTAGGAGTAAATCAGTGTTAAACTAAATTCCACTTAGCACCTTGTTTCAAGTTCTGGCCCATAACAATAAATGGTCAAAGGATATAAACAGGCAATTTTCAGATGAAGAAATTAAAACCATTTCTATTCATATGTGTAATGTTTTGATTGATATATTGGATGTCTCTGAACAAGCCTTTGTTTCAGTAGAATAATCACCAAGATAATATAGCCAGATATTAAAGTCCAAATTCTTTATTATTTCCTTGCCTGGGGCCCGGGATAGCTTGGTGTCAGTGGAGGAAATGCAGGAGGACAAGCAACCACCACAGTGGTGTGAGATGGAGTGAATCTGTCTTTGAGTCTCTCTTTGGCTGAGTTTGTCCCAGTTTATATGCTCCATTATAATTAGATCATTTACAGTATATTGAGTATAAACCAATCATTATATCATTAGGGAACCATTATTTGTTGTACAATTAAATCAATCATATTGAACTAGAAAATTATTAATCATCATGCTAAACTAGATAAGAATTGTCTTATCAATTCTACTTAGCATCTTGTAAGAATCCATTTCAAGTACAGAGTTCTGACCCAAAACACATATGAAAAGGTGCTCTAAATCATTATTGATTAGAGAAATGCAAATTAAGACAACTCTGAGATATCACTACATACCTTTAGATTGACTAAGATGACAGGAAAAAAATAATGATGAATGTTGGAAGGGAAATGGAAAAAAACTGGGACACTACATTATTGGTGGAATTGTGAAGGGATCTAACCATTGTGGAGAGCAATTTTGAACTATCCCCAAAGAGTTCTCAAACTGTGCGTGCCCTTTGATCCAGCAGTGTTTCTACTGGTTTTATATCCCAAAGATATCTTAAAGGAGGGAAAGGACCCCCATGTGCAAAAAATGTTTGTGGCAGCCTTCTTTTTAGTGGCACTGGAAATTGAGTGGATGCCCATCAGTTGGAGAATGGCTGAATAAATTATAGTATATGAATGTTATGGGATATTATTGTTCTATAAGAAATGATCAGCAGGATTTTGGAGAGGGCTGGAGAGATTTACATGAACTAAGGCTAAGTGAAATGAGCAGAACCAGATGATCATTGTATAGGGTGATAACAGTATTACATGATAATCAATTCTGATGAGTATGACTCTTTCCAACAATAAGATAATCGAGGCCAGTTTCAGTGATCTCATGATGAAGACAGCCATCTACACCCAGATAGAGGACTGGGGGAACTAAAGAGAAGGAAGAATAAGAAAAGAGGAGGAGGAGGAGGAAGAAGAAGAGGAAGAGGAAGAGGAGGAGGAGAAGGAGAAGGAAGAGGAAGTGACAGCAATACCAAAAAGAAGAGGAAGGAGAAGGAGTACTTAGAGGAGGCATATAGGAAGACTTAACTTGGCCTTTTTGGCCCTACAAGAGTAACTAGGTTTAAACATCTAGAGAAGAATTCTAAGGACATCTTAGAATTAGACATGTCCACACATGAGTATATTGAATTAGAAGAAAACTTCATGACTTAACTATAATTACTCAGCTAGTTAAGTGAAAGAGTTAGAATTTGAAATTAGTTCCTTTGACTACAGAGCTAAGGTTCTCTCTTCACTGTAACATGATTCATCACATATTTGGACCAGATGTCTATCTTAAGTTCAATATAATCAATAATTAAAACCAGATCAAAATGGAATGAAATACTTTGGGAAGAAATGTATTTCCTGTCATTGAGAGTGAACATACAATCCCAGATTCTCTAGTTTGGAAGGTATCACAGGGGTCATGTTGTTCAATCTCCAAAGCATGAATCTCACTTACAAAAACTCAAACAGGAGATCCCAATTTCTATTTTAAATCCTCCAGAGATGAAAAAGTCATTGTGTACTTCCAGAAAGCTCTCATGACTAAAAAAATCCAAATTTGCTTCTAACTAGCTTCTGTCCATTGATCTGTCTTCTGGGACTAATTAAAGTAAGTTTACTACCTTTTCTATATGATAGCCCTTCATTTATTTAATTCCTAGAATTGGTCCTTGCTTTAGGAAGTTGTCAGTTTCCTCAGTCTTATGGTTATCTTTCTCTGAATGTACTCCAATTTGACAATGACATTCCTTGAAAATGATACCTGGACCCTGGGGGCGGAGCCAAGATGGCGGAGAAGATGCACACCACTGTGTAAGCTCCTTTCTTCCCTCACAACCAACTAGATTTAATCAGCCTCAGAAATAGCATTGGACTGATAGAATCCACAAGGACTGGAAGCACGACTTACCAGCTGAAGAGAATCTGGAGTTTCAGCAGGAAAGATCAGCTCCCAGGGGAGGAAGAAGAGAGGCCAGCACAGACGGTGGGATGGTGGCACACTGCGCTGGTCACACTGGGGAGGGCTCTGGGATCAGAGAATCCACTGACATAAAAGAATCTGGCACAGGCTGTTAGCTCTTATCTGCTTATAAAACAGCAGTTCAGAGTAGAAATATAAGCCACTTTAAAATTTAAAACTAGATTGGATCTTCCCAGATCCCTGGGGTGACTCAGCAGATCTCGGCACCAGGGGTGTGGCCAACATAGGCAATCCAGGCTTTTGCCTGGGGGTAGTTAAGAGATTGAAGAGTGGGCGGGGCGGTAACTCATAGTGCCTGGCTCAGCTAAGGCTGTGGTACGGAAGTCCCAGAGAAGCAGAACCTTTGAACTAGGGACCGCGGTTCCTGGCAGACACTTCCCAGTTTGAGCGCAGGGGCTTTTCACGTCACCTGCTGCAGACATCCACGCCCCACTGGGACGCATAGACTAGGCTTTGAGTCGCCTTTACTGTTCAGTCTCAACCTCAGGGAAGCCCCTAAAACACAGCGCCCTCAGGGCACAGCAGTGCTAGTCACCTCTGAGGCACTTCCAGGGAGGGGGTGGGGAACTCTCTCCCAGAGCTCTCTCTTAGCTCAGGCGCAGGGGCCGCTGAATCCATCCAGTCTGGGAGGAAGCTGATAAAGAAATAAATAAATAATTTCCTACCCCAGGGACAGACCCCAAAAGATTTTTTAAGTATGAGCAAGAAGCCCAAAAAAATCATAGATTCCTTCTACACAGAGAAAGAGCAGGTATCCAACCCCAAGGAAGTTAACAGCAGAGAGTCAGCAGATAACAACCTAAAGGGGAACGATTCCTGCCCCCCATCACATAACTCTCTCCATAAAGAGACTATTAAAAAGTTAAGAGAGTTTGAAGAAAAATGGGGAAAGGAAAGGGAAGCTATGATAGAGAATAACAACGTTCTGAAATTGGAGTTGGAAAAAATAAAGAATTCACAGGAGATGCAGGGAGACAAAATTGGTGAATTAGAAAAGGTAAAAAAATCACAGGAAAATAGGATTTCTGAATTGGAGAAGATAAAAAAGTCCCAAGAAAATAGGATTTCTGAATTGGAAAAAGAAAATAATTCTCAAAAAAAAAAAAATTAGGGAAATGGAAAAAAATTCAATAGAGCAAAATAATTCATTTTAAAACGAAATTGGGCATTTACAAAAAGAACTAAAAACTGTGAAAGAAGAAAATAACTCCTTAAAAGTCAGGATGGAACAAATAGAAATGAATGATTCACAGAGAACCCAAGAATCAGTCAAACAAAACAAAAAAAAAAAAAAATGAGAAGTTAGAGAACAATGTCAAATACTTACTGGGAAAATCTATAGACTGGAAAATAGATCTAGGAGAGATAATCTGTGGATCATTGGACTTCCCAAAAACTATGACCAAAAAAAGAGCCTAGATTCTATTTTACAGGAAATTATCAAAGAGAACTGTCCAGAGATAATAGAAACAGAGGGGAAAGTAGATGTTGAAAGAATTCATCGAACTCCTTCTGAAATAGACCCTAAAAAAAGAACACCATGGAATATTGTGGCTAAGTTGCAGAATTACCACACAAAGGAGAAAATCCTGCAAGCAGATAGAAAAAAACAATTTAAATATCAAGGTGCCACAATAAGGGTCACACAAGATCTGGCTGCCTCCACATTAAAAGATAGAAGGGCCTGGAACCTGATATTCAGAAAGGCAAAAGATCAAGGATTGCAACCAAGAATAAACTACCCAGCTAAGTTTAGCATCTTTTTCCATGGAAGAAGATGGTCATTCAATGAAATAGAGGAATTCCATATGTTTCTAAGAAAAAAAACCAGACTTAAACAAAAAATTTGATCTACATCCACAAGACTGAAGAGAAACAGAAAAAGGTACACAGAACCCTTGAGAACTGTAACTCTGTTGTGGGTATATAGAAAGTACGCATGGATAATTTGATTTTACTGATATAAAAGAAAAAAAAAGGAGGGGGTGTAGTAAAGGGAAGGGGGAAGTAGCAGAAAAAGGGGAGGGTGTGATAAAAAGAGGGAAACTACATCCCAGGAAGAGGTATAGAAAATATACCATATCTGAGGGAATTTAGAGAGGGGGAGAATCATTGTGTAAATCTTACTCTCATCAGAAGAGGCTCAAAGAGTAAATAATTGTCATATTTGTTTTTCAGAGAATTCTCTCTCACCTCATTAAAAGGGGGGAGAGGAAAAGGGAAAAGGAAAAGGAGAATAAGAGAAGGGACGTGGAGGGAGGGGGGAGGGATACTAAAAAAAAGGGAGGGCTGTGCTTCACAAGGGGGGTCTATAAATTAAATATTGGGGAAGGGGTTCAGGGGGGTCAAGGGAAAAAGCATAATCTGGGGATAATATGATGGCAGGAAATACAGAATTAGTAATTTTAACTGTAAATGTGAATGGGATGAACGCTCCCATCAAACGGAGATGGATAGCAGACTGGATCAAAAATCAGAACCCTACAATATGTTGTTTACAGGAAACACACTTAAAACAGGGAGATACATATAGAGTAAAGGTAAAAGGTTGGAGCAGAATCTATTATGCTTCAGGTAAAGCCAAAAAAGCAGGGGTAGCTATCCTTATCTCAGATCAAGCAAAAGCAGAAGTTGATCTAATTAAAAGAGATAAGGAAGGAAACTATATCCTGCTGAAAGGTAGCATAAATAATGAAGTCATATCGATACTAAACATATATGCACCAAGTGGTATAGCATCTAACTTTCTAAAGGAAAAGTTAAGAGAGTTGCAAGAAGAAAAAGACAGTAAAACTATAATAGTGGGAGATCTCAACCTTGCACTCTCAGATTTAGACAAATCAAACCACAAAACAAACAAGAAAGAAATTAAAAAAGTAAATAGAACATTAGAAAAACTAGGTATGATAGACCTTTGGAGAAAACTGAATGGCAATAGAAAGGAATATACTTTCTTCTCAGCAGTTCATGGATCCTATACAAAAATTGACCATATATTAGGACATAAAGATCTCAAAATTAAATGTAGGAAGGCAGAAATAATAAATGCCTTCTTCTCAGACCACAATGCAATAAAAGCTACATTCAGTAAAAAGTTAGGGATAAATAGACCAAAAAATAATTGGAAACTGAATAATCTCATCTTAAAGAATGACTGGGTGAAAGAGCAAATTATAGAAACAATTAATAATTTCACCCAAGATAATGGCAATGATGAGACATCATACCAAAATCTGTGGGATGCAGCTAAAGCAGTAATAAGGGGAAATTTTATATCTTTAGAGGCTTATTTGAAGAAAATAGAGAAAGAGAAGATTAAGAAATTGGGCTTGCAACTTAAAAGGCTAGAAAAAGACCAAATTAAAAACCCCCAACCAAAAATTAAACTTGAAATACAAAAATTAAAAGGAGAAATCAATAATATTGAAAGTAAAAAAAACTATTGAATTAATAAATAAAACCAAGGGTTGGTTTTATGAAAAAGCCAATAAAATAGATAAACCTTTGGTAAATCTGATCAGAAAAAAGAAAGAGGAAAATCAAATTGTTAGTCTTACAAATGAAAAGGGGGATCTTTCCACCAATGAAGAGGAAATTAGAGAAATAATAAGGAGTTACTTTGCCCAACTTTATGCCAATAAATTTGATAACTTAAGTGAAATGGATGACTTCCTCCAAAAATATAGGCTTCCTAGATTAACAGAGGAGGAAATAAATTGCTTAAATAGTCCCATTTCAGAAAAAGAAATAGAACAAGCTATTAATCAACTCCCCAGGAAAAAATCCCCTGGACCAGATGGATTTACATGTGAATTCTACCAAACATTTAAAGAACAATTAGCCCCAATGCTATATAAACTATTTGAAAAAATAGGGAATGAAGGAGTCCTACCAAACTCCTTTTATGACACAGACATGGTACTGATACCTAAACCAGGTCGATCGAAAACTGAGAAAGAAAATTATAGACCAATTTCCTTAATGAATATTGATGCTAAAATCTTAAATAAGATATTAGCAAAAAGACTTCAGAAAATCATCCCCAGGATAATACACTATGATCAAGTAGGATTCATACCATGAATGCAGGGCTGGTTTAATATTAGGAAAACTATTAGTATAATTGACCATATTAATAATCAAATTAATAAAAACCATATGATCATCTCAATAGATGCAGAAAAAGCATTTGACAAAATCCAACATCCATTCCTACTAAAAACTCTTGAGAGTATAGGAATAAATGGATTATTCCTTAGAATAATCAGGAGCATATATTTAAGACCTTCAGTAAGCATAATATGCAATAGAAATAAACTGCAACCTTTCCCAGTAAGATCAGGAGTGAAACAAGGTTCCCCACTATCACCATTACTATTCAATATAGTACTAGAAACGCTAGCCTCGGCAATAAGAGCCGATAAAGAGATCCGAGGAATTAGAGTAGGAAATGAGGAAATCAAACTATTACTCTTTGCAGATGACATGATGGTATACTTAGAGAACCCCAAAGACTCTGCTAAAAAGCTATTAGAAATAATTCAGAATTTTACCAAAGTGGCAGAATACAAAATAAATCCACATAAATCCTCAGCATTCTTACATATCACCAACAAAATGCAACAGCAAGAGATACAAAGAGAAATTCCATTCCAAACAAATGTTGAGAGTATAAAGTATTTGGGAATCCATCTACCAAAGAAAAGTCAGGAATTATATGAGAAAAATTACAAAACACTTGCCACAAAAATAAAGTCAGATTTAAATAATTGGAAAGACATTCAGTGCTCTTGGATAGGACAAGAGAATATAATAAAGATGACAATACTCCCCAAACTAATCTATTTATTTAGTGCTATACCAATCAGACTCCCAAGAAACTATTTTAATGACCTAGAAAAAATAACAACAAAATTCATATGGAAGAATAAAAGGTCGAGAATTGCAAGGCAACTAATGAAAAAAAAAAGTCAGAGGAAGGTGGTCTAAGTGTACCTGATCTAAAGCTATATTATATAGCAGCAGTCACCAAAACCATTTGGTACTGGCTAAGAAATAGAACGGTAGATCAGTGGAACAGATTAGATACAAAGGACAAAAAAGGGTACATCTATAGCAATCTAATGTTTGACAAACCCAAAGATACCAACATTAGGGACAAAAATTCATTATTCGGAAGAAACTGTTGGGAAAACTGGAAATTAGTATGGCAGAAATTAGATATGGACCCACACTTAACACCATATACCAAGATAAGATCAAAATGGGTCCATGATTTAGGCATAAAGAATGAGATCATAAATAGATTAGAGGAACAGAGAATAGTCTACCTCTCAGACCTGTGGAGGAGGAAGGAATTTATGACCAGAGGAGAATTAGAGATCATTATTGATCACAAGATAGAAGATTTTGATTACATCAAACTAAAAAGTTTCTGTACAAACAATACTAATGCAAACAAGATTAGAAGGGAAGTAACAAATTGGGAAAATATTTTTAAAAGTAAAGGTTCTGACAAAGGTCTTATTTCCAAAATATATAGAGAACTGACCCTGATTTATAGGAAACCAAACCATTCTCCAATTGATAAATGGTCAAGGGATATGAACAGACAATTCTCAGATGATGAAATTGAAACTATTTCCACTCATATGAAAGAGTGTTCCAAATCACTACTGATCAGAGAAATGCAAATTAAGACAACTCTGAGATACCACTATACACCTGTCAGATTGGCTAAAATGACAGGAACAAATAATGATGAATGTTGGAGGGGATGTGGGAAAACTGGGACACTGATACATTGTTGGTGGAGTTGTGAAAGAATCCAGCCATTCTGGAGAGCAATTTGGAACTATGCCCCAAAAGTTGTCAAACTGTGCATACCCTTTGACCCAGCATTGCTGTTATTGGGATTATATCCCAAAGAAATACTAAAGAGTGGAAAGGGACCTGTATGTGCCAAAATGTTTGTGGCAGCTCTTTTTGTTGTAGCTAGAAACCAGAAGTTGAATGGATGTCCATCAATTGGAGAATGGTTGGGTAAATTGTGGTATATGAAGGTTATGGAATATTATTGCTCTGTAAGAAATGACCAGCAGGAGGAATACAGAGAGGCTTGGAGAGACTTAAATCAACTGTTGCTGAGTGAAATGAGCAGAATCAGAAGATCACTATACACTTCAACAACAATACTGTATGAGGATGTATTCTGATGGAAGTGGAAATCTTCAACATAAAGAAGATCCAACTCACTTGCAGTTGATCAATGATGGACAGAAATAACTATACCCAGAGAAGGAACACTGGGAAGCGAATGTAAATTGTTAGCACTACTGTCTATCTACCCAGGTTACTTATACCTTCGGAAGCTAATAATTAATGTGCAACAAGAAAATGGTATTTACACACATATATTGTATCTAGGTTATATTGTAACACATGTAAAATGTATGGGATTACCTGCCATCGGGGGGAGGGAGTGGAGGGAGGGAGGGGATAATTTGGAAAAATGAATAAATAAAAAAAAAAAAAGAAAAGAAAATGATACCTGGAGTGTAATTTTCCAAATGGGGGCTTTCCTGGCACTTTTATTGCCTTTTTCCCAGGAGCTGCACAGTGTGTGATAATGCATTAGATTTTGACCATCACATCACACTGATAAATATTGAGCTTGTAATTCATTATATGATCCAGGGATTTGTTAAGAATTACTTTCTAGCCAAATCTCCTTCATGGTAGACTTGGTACGTTGCTTTCTTCACCCTCATGAAGAGCTTTACAACTTACTGTGATTAACTTTCTTCTTAATATATTCAGTCATTCATTTTTTAGGACCTTTCTGTGTCCCAATTTTGTCATTTAGCATATTTGGTATCCCTCCCACAGTAATATCACTTTTAATCTGATAAGCATGATATTTTTGCATTGCTCTGGGGAATAAGGATAGTACAGGCTCCAGAATTAGAAAATTAGGTTGAAAAACTACCCTTGGTATATTACCTGAGGGACTTTGGGAAAACCATTTAATGTCCCTAAGACTCAGTTTTCTCATCTGTAAAATAAAGGGATTGTATCAAATGCTTTCTGAGATTCTATCTAGCTCTACACATATACTTTGATCATGTCAGAAGGAGGAAGAAGAGTAAATCAAGAAAATGGGAATGACACAGGTTAACTTATATCATAAATCAACATACAAATTTTTAAATTTGTTGAACACCTACTATGTGCCAAGCACTGTATTAATTAGATAGTAAGGATACAAAAAGCAAAACTGGAAGAGTCTTGGGCCTCCTAGAGCTTATAATTGACCGGGACAGATAAAATGCACAATATAAATTCATAAAGAATCTATATAAAATAAATTCTGGATAATGTGTGTGAGAGAAGTATTACCAGCTTAAGAGATTAGCAAAGGCTATAGAATATTACAGTTGAAAAGATCTTGGGGGTCATCTAATATAATCCCATAACCATAACCAGTTCACACATACTTAAAATAACATCTCTTTTAATGCCTTCATTAAAGCTTGTTAAAAATGTTGAACAAAACAATACCAAGAACAGAGTCCTATGACATTTCAATAAAGACTTTCTTCAAAGCTAAGAGAGCTTCATCAATAAGCTCAACATTGGATCCAGTAATCCAAACAGGTTTGAATTCATCTAACCATATTATCATACCATCTACATTCCTTCATGTGTTAAAGATAATACTAAATAAATCATTAAAATTCAAGTATGTTATGAGGCATTGCTTTGATTTTATGTCTAGTGATATTGTCAAAATAAAAAGAAGTTAACTTTTATTTTCTTATTTATGAGCCTGTACACTAAGTCCATTTCCAAGCTGTGGCTGAATATTACTTCCCTTCCCATCAATGGTATTATTAGTGATGAGACTAGGTAACAGGTTGCACTAAATTATTTCAGAGAGATGTTCCATCTCTAAAATTCTATGGTTTATCTGGAGTGATGATAAATTATATGGGTAATCTTACTTTTTCCTGGTCCTTCTCCACTATACTGTACATTTCCTTATAAGGGAACTAAAGGACAGTAGAAACACCATCAATGTCCTCAAATAAGACTTTTCCTCCATGCAAAATTAATTGGCCTAAATGTAAACTAAAATTAGTTCCACCTTCTACCCAACAAGCTAAACAGACCAGACTATTCTAACTTTCTGTGTCAACTTTTATCTCCTGCTTAGTGCTTTTTATTCAGCACTGGAAAATCTACTCCTTCCCAACAGCCCACTGGGAGGGAACAGCACCTTTTGCTTTACCTGGATTGACACTTCAGGGCTCCTGTGCATCTGAGCTCTTCCCCTACTAGCCCTAGCCCTTTGATAGCAGCACGTCTCCATGGCAGCCACTAGGCAGATAAATCTCATTGTCCATTTGAGAACTATTTCTCTATTTAAAGTGATGCTATTTTTAACATAGCAGTTCATACTGTGAGTGATGTTTTCTTTTCGTGTAATTAAGATTATAGGGTACAAACTGGAAAAGAAATGCAGAGATCATTTACTTCATGTACATTGTCATTTTACTGATGAGTAAACTGAGGCAAAACTTGCAGCAAATTTGAGATCTAAGGCTCTTCTTCCCAATTCACTCCTCTTTTCCTCTACAGCAATCGACAGCAATATTATTAATATCCATGCTTCATCTAATGCATTGATAATAGGTTAGAGAATAAACAAGGGAAGAAAGAATGATTATAGATATACCCTTGGACCCTCACTTCAACAGAAACCTAAGACCAGATTTCTGCCTAGACAGAGTAGGTGGCTGCCCAATTGGTGATATTTTAGGGCCACTAGAAAGCTCCCTCACCCACTGCCAACCAAAATATCTCTCTCACAGATGCCTGAAATTCTACCACATTCTTTCCTTTGGTTTAAAAAAAAATATTCTCCATATCACTCTCAAAATTCAAACAGCTCTGGAATGGATAATTGGGATTATCCAAGCTAGGAGAGAGAAGTGTCATAGGGATGGGATTAAGGCAGTAGGAACCCGAAGTTAGGCAAGAGTACAAGGTTATTGTGTCACAGGGTATAAAAATATAAAGGTTGGCACACAAATATTTATAAAGGCATTTTCATGGATTGCCAACTCCTTGAGAATTGGGGTTGTTTCATGTTTAGCATTTGTATCCTCAGTGTGCAGCACAATTCCTAGAATATAGTGGGTACTTCATAAATTCTCCTTAAGTTATTGATTGAAATAGGAAAAACACTTTACTATTGAACAAATTAATTAACAGCCTTTCTCTAATTCTAAAAGATGGGGGAAGAGAGATCATATATCAGAGCCATAAATAATAATTCTGGAATCTTGGAAAAATTCAGTTGAATAGATATGAAATGAGGAAAGTTAACTCAATTGCACACTTCAAGAGTGTGGCCTGAACCCCTGAGGAATAGTAAGCCCATTCTATATTTTTCAATTTTAGGAGGAGATGAAGAGTAGGAAACAGGATGGGTGAGGTTGTAGGATGAAATAGGTATCAAAAGAAGGCGGCTACCAAGATGAAGGAATAAATGAAAACTCCTTTAATATTCAATTACTATTGTAGAAAATCCTGGGCAAAGTAGTAGAGATACAAACATAGAAAGTGAAGCAGTTCCTGCTTTCAGGAAAGTTACACTATTTTATTTTTCATTTATTTATTTTATTAAAGCTTTTTATTTACAAAACAAATGCATGGGTAATTTTTCAACACTGACCCTTGCAACACCTTCTGTTCCAAATTATCCCCTCCTTTCCTCCACCCCCTCCCCTAGATGGTAGGTAGTCCAATGCATGTTAAACATGTTAAAATATATGTTAAACCCAATGTATGTATACATATTCATATAGTTATTTTGCTGCACAAGAAAAATCAGGTCAAGAAGGGAAAAAAATTGAGAAAAACAAAATGCAAGCAAACAACAACAGAAAAAGTGAGAAGGTTATGTTGTGGTCCATACTTTGAGTGTAGATGGCTCTCTTCATCACTGAACAATTGGAACTGGTTTGTATGATCTCATTGTTGAAGAGAGCCATGTCCATCAGAATTGGTCATTTTAGAGTCTTATTGTTGCTGAACTTATACTATTTGAGAGAGAGAGAGAGAGACAGAGACAGAGACAGATAGAGACAGAGACAGAGAGACGTGAAAGCTCATATTAAGTACATGGAAGATCCCCCCAAAATAGGGGCTTGGTAGTGAAGTAGTTATTAAATTCCAGGGGTCCTTGTGTAATATAAGTAATTCAGATGACAGGTTGATTATTGACATAGGGACAGATACTGAAGATAGTAAAAACAATTGATGGTATTTAGAGGTCAATCAAAGGAATAGAGTAGTTGAGCCATATTGTTAAGGACCACTGGAATACCTCAGGATATAGAGAGAGGATTGGAAGGATGATGTCTCCAGGATTTATGGTTATGCTTGATGTCCAGGAATAAAAGTCTGATTGTCCCTGCCTTGTTACTGTGGAGTTAAGATAGGGAGAAAGGAAGAAGTAGGGAAAGACTTTAAAAAAGAAGTAATATGAAAGAGTATAGAAATAATAATTAGGGTATTCTTCATGAAATATTAGAGTAATGTTTCACTCTTTTCCCAGATTTGATCTCCCAAAGTGGTGATAGGCATGTTTGAAACAGAAAAAGTTTCTTCTGTCACAGTTTGACTATTTTTCTGTTTGACCAAAAGCTGATCCTGGTTAAATAAATCTATAGTTCATAGTACCCAGCTCATAGTACACCAGACATAAAAATCATAGTCACAGGTAAATGGATAAGATGTTTGATCTGGTTTTAAAGTCACCCTAAATCCAGAATAACAAAAAAAAAAACAAACTAAGGTTTATAACTATGTACACAATTGAAAAATTGTTCATTTACATCTAAATTATAAGGTAAAATCTATAGGCTACAATTGAATTCTAGTAAATTTTAGATTAAATTCTAAGCGTCTGAATCTGAAGATGAATTGGACTCTTTTTCTTCTAGAATTGAGCTTCTTTCCTGGAAAAGGAAGTCATTCTAGAATAATGAAGAATTCACCACCTGTTTGGGAAAATAAGTGTATCCTAGAGTGGGGAAGGAGTAGAAACATTTTTATAGTACCTATATTATGTGTCAGGCATCATATAAAGTGTTTTTGACTAATATTATCACATTTCTTCTAGACAAGAAAAGATCTAGACAATGTAAGAGCTATTCATGAATGACAATGTGAAGCTCAACCAATCTGCTAAAATTTATTAAGCAATGTTTCAGGTATTGCATGAGGTACTGTAGATACAAATACAAATCATGAAGCAAGTACCATTTTTCAGTGCTTTCAGTATGACATTAAGAGTCAAAGAGATTTGTATGATTGGATAGAAAATTACTTGAAACCAACATCTCTTCATATACTGATTGCTCCAGCCAAAGCAGACCAATTAACCTCATGGAATCACTTCCCTTGCTTTTTAGTCCCTTTTCCCTTACTCATGTCATTCCCTACAACAATAGTTCTACCATGTCTCCTTCATCTTTCACCATTAAAATTCTACCCATCCTTTAAGATGCAGTTTAAATATCATCTCTTCTATGAAAACAATCTCTAGCCAGAATGGTCTTCCAATTTCCCGTCCACAAACATTTATTGTGCTCTAGGTATGGTGAGGCATTAGAAATACAAAGATGAAAATAATGGGTCCCTTCCTTTAAATAGCTTTCATTATTGACATTCAACATAAACGCAGTAGAGCAAAGCAGGATACAAAAGAATGGCAGCAAAATGTTCCAAAACAGTGATCCTTAACCTGGATTCCATAGTATTGCTATAAAAATATTTTGACAACTATATTATGAGATACTTAATCATCTTTGTATTTTATTTTATACTTTTAAAAGCATTATTCTAAGAAGTGAGCCAAAAACTTCATCAAGCTACTAGAGTGGCCCATAACATATGCACTCTGCTCTAGGAAAATTTGAGAAAGAGAACATTTTCAGCTAGAAGAATCAAGGGAAGCTTCATGGGAGGGATAGAACATGAGTTGAGCTTCAAATAAAGGAAAGAATTCAGAAGGGCAGAGAAGAATCTTTCCCCATTCCAGTTCAGTCTCCACTCAACTATCAAACTAATTTTCAAAAGTACAGGTCTGACCATGTCATCCTGCTACTCAGTAAATCCTTGTGACTCCTTACTACTAACAGAATCAAATATTTTGATTTTCAAATACTTTGTAATCTGCCCTTCCAACCTTCTTATACCCTCTCCGTGATATATTCAGAGATCTGGCCTCTTTGACATTCTTCATATAAGATGCTCCATTGTCCAACTCCGTGTGTTCTCTCTGATTATCTCCAGTGTCCGTAACTCCCACATCACCTCTGCCTCCTGACTTTTCTGGCTTTCTTTGAGTCTCAACTACAGTCTCACATTCTGCAAGAAGCATCTCCAATCTTCCTTAATGCTACCAAATAATTGAGATTATCCCCAATTTAGCATATATATGTATGTGTATATGTGTATATATCATGCTTACACATATTGCTTGTATTGTTGTCTCCCTCATTAGAACATGAGTTCCTTGAGAGTAGGAACTTATTTTTTTGTCTTTCTTTGAATTCTCAGTTCTTAGTATAGTACTTAGTATATTGTAAGTTCTTAATAAATGCTCAATGCTTGGACTTGAGTGGAAGAAGGTATGTAAGCAAGAAGTGGAATATCTAGTTTAAAGAGGTCAGCAGACTAAAAGACCGATTGTCAGACACATTGTAGTAGATGCTGTTTTTCAGATATAAGTAAGACTAGGTGGCTGCCAAGGTTGTGTGTAATTCTCAAATTCTGTATTTCTATTCTCTTAAGCTAGTTTAGCTTAAATGTATTATGTGAAGAAGAAGAATGTAAAATTAGACTGGGAAGGTAGCTTTGGAACTAGAAGTTGGGGTGATAGAAAAAGGAATTTATATTTGATTCTAAAGACAGAGCAAATTACTAAAGAATTTGAGTGGCAAGGTCAAAACTGTATCTTGGGGAAATGACGTTTAAACTCTAATAGCATACTGTTTATTCCTCTTATGTATTCAATATTACTGTAGTTATTTGTGTCCATTTCCTTATCCCTATTTAATTAGAAGTTGTATGATAGGAAATATACATTATTTACATTTGTGACTCTCCCAATACCTGGTAGAGTGCTTTGCTCAATAACAAGAACAGGCTTTTAATAAATGTTTGATGAAAGGATAAGCAAGCATCCAATGGTAGGAGTTCATAAGAGATTTCTGATTAATAACTATCTATTTATATAATATAGATAATAACTATCTATAATGCTTATGTAGAATTTAAGGTTTTTAATTTACTTTACATATGTTACCTTTGTATAAAACACTATTTACTGACATATAGTTCTGAGATACATTTGGGAATCTTCCCACTTCTCTGGCTTATGGCCCCTACCTAAATCATCTGGGAACTTTGGTTTCTGCCACTCACTCAAAGTCACTAACCAAAAATTCATAACTCCTTAGGCTCACATGGGACAAAACACTAACAAAATTCTTTTGATTTAGAAATGATTGGATACAAAAGGGATACGTTATTTAAGACTCTAAAAAATCATGATTAATCCCAATAGACTTGGGATGGAAAATGTCAATCTTATCCAGGGAGAGACTAAATGTGAATTGAAACATAGTATTTTCACCCTTTTGTTTTTTTTTTTTTTTCTTTCTCATGATTTTTTGGTCTGATTTTTTTACACAGCGTGACAGATATGGAACTATATTTTTAAAAAATTGAACATATTTAACCTATTATTGCTGCCTTGGAAGGGGAGAAAGAGAGGGAGGAAGAAAAATTTAGAACACAAAGTTTTACAAAAATAAATGTTGAAAACTATCTACATGTATTTGGAAAAACAAAATACTATTTTAAAAATCACAATAGTCCTTTTATCTTTCTGTAAATGCTCTCTTCAAAGATCTTCATGGTTTTCATAAGTTTCTGTATCACACTGTTTTGGACTACAGCAATAAGGAAATCCAGAATTGTCTCCCTCATAAAAATGTCACTCCTTCTCCCTATATTCCCTTTCCTATATCCATCTTAAATTCTTCAAGTGCCAGAGTGATAGCTTACAGCAACATTTCTTGGTAGTTGCTGCTATTTGTTTGCATGGTTGTTTGTTTGGGAAGTGGGGAAGAAGAGACTTCATATTTGCTTAGTTGGTCTTTCTTTCCCCTTCTCCCATTTTAGTCATTGGGACGGGATGTTAAAATTACCAGTAGACTTCTTTATGAAAGCTCTTTAAAAAGAAGGGACAGGGACAGAACCATTTGCTTCTGGTAATGGAAAGGGTAATATATAGTGTTTACTGAACAGATCTCATTTAATCCTCATAACAACTCTGTGAAGTACCTAGAGATATCGCCATTTGATGCTCAGAGAAACTAAGCAATTTATTTGCCCATGGATATACCATTAGTGTTTGAGGTAAAATCCAAACTCAGGTCATTACTGATTCTATGTCCAACATTCTTTTCAATATACCATAGCATCCCTTCTGTTTCCTTAAAATTTACAGTATTTGGAATGAATGATCTACTTATTACAGTACATGAAAACACTGACAAGTCTATGTTGTTTCTCATCCTATATACTTATTTTCCCTATTTCTTTCTCAGCAGTTCAGAGTCATTGTCAGTAGCTCTTCTACCTATTAAGATAAGTTTTTCCAGGTGTAGTGACCAGCTATCTAATTCCCCACCCCCGACTTCATTCCTCTCAGGGTCGCAGGAGAGCAAAACTCATATCAGAGCACAAAACCCTTCAGTTTTAGAAGGAATACCAAAAAAAAAAACCACTTTGGCCCAGAACAATGTTCTTTTCCCCAGGATTACTGGTCCCTTTTCATAACTGGTGATCAAATTAAGACTGCAATATGAGGAAGAAGAGCCTGGCAGAAAGAAAAATGCCAAAGACAGTTTTTTTTTCTCTATAAACAACCACATAAAGCTTGAAGTTAATGGAGAGGGGGGAAGAAAAGGAAGAAAAAACCAGAAGGCTTGGGTGCAGTTTACAAAATTAGTTTGCTGAGGTTAAAAAAGGGTTGTTTTTAGTGGAGGTTAAAAAAGTTGTTTTTAGTAGTTTCCTATTATTGAATTTAAAAATTCATCTGTTCAAACAGGATCCATTTTGGCATCTTGCCACCTTGTCCCTCCCAGTATTGCTTTTAGGCTTCATCTGAATTCTTAAGATAGTGCTGCATTTATGTAGAAGAAAATACATACATATGTGTATATGCATATATGTAGAAGCAAATTATATACATACATATATACATATATATGTATAGCTCTACCCATCTGCTATAGCCTTATAGTCCACACAAAACCCCTAGATAAATAGGTGATAGATAAATAGGTGATTGGATAGGTGATATAGAAGTAAATACATAGATAGATATACATAGTTATACATATGTATACACATACATATCAATAGATATATAAATGATAAATGTATTATCATGTATACATGATAAATGTATACATAAGTATATAGATGATTAGATAAATATATGCATACACATAAACACACACACATATATTTATAGACAGAGAGAAAAAACTACTATGAGCCAGGATCTATGTTAAGATGCTAAGAGTTTGTAACACAAATATGAGCAAACCACTTAGTCCCTGCTCTCAAATTGCTTCCATTCTAATGAAGAAAGGGAATATATAAAGTGGAAAAGGGATACAGCCACATTAAAGTGGTTAGAGATGACCAGAGAGCATCATGTAAACTTGGTATCTAGAAAGATGAGACAGAATTCACCTCTCAGTCAGGAAACCCAGAAGCAGAAGCCAAGGTTATAATTTGTTTATGTGTGAATGGGGAGTTGTAGAGATGAAGACAAATGGCTGGAGTAGAGAATGGAGATAGCATGGCGCAGATATAGCTGAGAAGTAGTGTGGAGGCCTGATTCCTAGCATGGAATCACAATCATCGAGTAGAGGTGGGAACCCAGATTTAAAGTCATTTTCTTTTAGCTTCAACCATCACTGTTAAAATATGCTAAACACTTAGCACTTCAACTGGGTCTTGAAGAAAGTGCAGGCTTTCAACAAAAAAGATATGAGGCATTCATTCTAGTCATGGGAGATGAAGGAAAAAGCAGTGTGAAAAGGAACTGTAGCAGTGGTATAACTTGACCCAAAGACAGTTTATTAAGGATAAATAATGTGAAATGAAAATTTGAAGATAGGTTGGAGTCAGGTCATGAAGGATCTCAACTGTATTCTAAGACCATGGGGAGATACTGAAGTACATGGGTCTTAAGATTTATGGATGGAGATGTCCTTACAGATCACTTAATCCAAATCTTTCATTTGACAGACAAAAATCCTAAGACATACAAGATCACAAAATTCTCAAGTAGCAGATAAGGAATTCAGATTTAGATTTTCTTACTTTTCTTTGAACCAATTTGTTCATAAGAGTATTCTTTGGTATAGATAGGAAAGAACAGTTGGAAAGAGATCACTGGCAGGAAGATTAGTCAGAGACTCCTAGATCAGGGAGAGATGATAAAGAGATGTTAAGTGGTGATATAAGTGAAAGGAAAATGAAGGCATCAACATTCCTGGGAGAGAATAAACATAATATGGCACCTATGAGAGGTGAACAAGAAGAATCAAAAATGACTTTCCAGAATTTGAGCCTGGGTAACTAGGAGTATACAATTAATATCATTTATTCATCCCTTAGTTTAAATGAGTTTTAGAGATCTTCCTGATAGGATTTTGATAGCAAAGAGGGAAAGGGATAGAATATGAGAATTCATTTTAAAGGACAACCTGGAGTGTCACCAAGAATAAAAAAGTGAGCCAGGAGGCTGAGAGCACCCAAAATAAACACCATCGACTTCACCTTTTTTCTAAATCCAAACCTTTTCCATAGTACAACTGATCAGTGTGAGGAACCTGTTGTTCCTCTTAATTACAAAATTTCCAGAGCTTGAAGGTAACTTAGAAGCCATCCAGTTTGAGATGTACATATGCCTAAATATGTATTTTAGAGATACCTATATTTATATATAGGTGCAGTTTTCAAAGGATAGATTTGAATCATGAACCAACTCTAGTTATAAGTATAAATTCCACACTATTATACATACATAAAATATAGATAGATATATAAATGAATATGTAAAATTATTCATCTATATCTATGTATCTATGTATGTATCGGTTTTTTTCTTTGAGATATCCCTAACCAAGGATTATTCAGCCTCTGCTTATGGACTTCCAAGAATGGCTCACAAACCACACACACACACACACACACACACACACACACACACACACAATTCTTATACTGACATACACACACAGAGCTGAAGGGGGTCTAACACCTTCATTTTGTAGATGAAAAAATTAGACACACAGAGAGTTGAAAGGGGTCTAATACCTTTATTTTGTAGATGAAAAAAACTAAAGTTCAGAGAATTGAGTGCCAAAGGGATCCACTACACAAGAAAAGTTAATAACCCCTTCTCTAAACAATTCTCCTCCTGGTAAACTATTCTTGACAGACATCGGGAGACAAGGCTGCTTTGTAAGTAAGTTCATATTAGTAAGTTTGAGGTATATTTATCAGCTTCTAAAAGGGAAGGTTGAAAAAGGAGAGGAAGAAACTTTCTCTTAAGAATGTCAGTCTTATCAACTTATAAGCAAGGGAGTGTAGCAGCCCCAGTCTATGGAAATGATAGATTATTTATTTATTTATGCGTTTGTATTAAGGTCAGTGTATTCATTTCATAGTTGGGAAGGATGATTTTTGACATTTTCATGGGAGAGATTGATTGGTTTGTGTCCATTTCAAAAAATCACCATGGCAAGGGGTCATGGTAGAAGCAAACCTTGAGAAAGCTGTTTCTATCTCACATGTACCTATCACCATTTTGGAAGGCATATGGAGATGTTGGGAAAGGACAGAAGTATTAGCATAATATAAATAATATCCAACATATACTCTTGTATCCTTAGAAGTAACGCAACCGAGAAGCATCAGGTCAGCATTTCTATTGAATTGTGCATCCCATAAATGTGGACAAAACCTATCAAAAGTAAAAAGAAAGTTCTTCAATCCTTTTGAGCTTATAAAAATCCAATGGAAAAAATTTTGCACCAATACAAAAAGAAACACAATGAGAGGAGGTTCATACTAATTGATTCCTTCTACACTGATTCACTGAATCAGTCTATAAAATAAATGTCTCCCTACATATGAAATAGTTCCTTCCAAGGATTAGATTTCTTGACTCCAAGTCTCCAAGGGATTTGGGGGTTTGGACTAAATATGAGGAATCTGACTCAGAATATGCAATCCGAGACTAAGATTTAAAAGTGACATAATAGTTCATCTAATTCAACACCTACATTTTAAAAATGTGACAATTTAGATCCATCTACGTCAACTTATTTTCCCAAGGCCATTTGAACCCACCTTTCTGACCCCAAAACCAATGCTATTTATCCCATATTATTCCCTACAGTTATGGAAATCTAAAAAGTGATCTTTGGAGAGATCAAAGGACACAAGTGAAGGAACTCTGCAAAACTTTATTTTTCTGCTATCATATGGCTAAAAATGATCAAGATAAGGGAGAATATCTATAGATAAAGGGAATTATTGTCAATTATATCCTATAACTGATTTTTACTCTCATCAGCTATTGATTCACAAACTGACATAGTATTTATATGTGCCATGCTTTATGAATTACTCATACTTCACCACTGCAAGAACTTGTATTCATTGGAGGTAGGAATTTCTTCCACTAATGTAAGTTGCAACATCTCTGTGACTTATTAGCTGATCTCTGAGATTTCCTGTGGCCAAAAATGTCACTAATTTTGTGCCAAAATGGTAATCATTAAGTTTCTCTAAACTGAAATAAGCCAATCTTTGGAGACATATATATATATATATATATATATATATATATATGTATGTATGTATATATATACTCTTCCTTTGCTGTAAAAAACATTCCAGGCCCCTACTTGAAGATTTTACAGCAAAGGAAGAGCATAGAAAAACTTACTAAACTTTATACTTCTTTATTACAGCTTTTGAGAACTCAGGGTCACCTCCACATAGTGATGAGAAAACTGAGAATGAGCTGAGTGGAAGTTTATTGATATAAAGCTGTACACATTTAGTCAGGGAAAGTGTTTTCCTATAAAATAATACTTCTCAATGTTGACTACGATTTCAGTAACAGCCTTAATAGATCTTGTGTTAAATCTACTTGTTGTTTAACCCAAAGAAGCTTTCAGCTTTCCTCTTAATAGTGTCTTGCACATAGTAGGCAGGGAATAAATATTTGTTATTGAGTTGAATCAGCTCCTAAATTTATCTCAATTTATGAAAGTGCATTCTGGTTTGTGTCTGTTTAAAAATCATTTGGTCACAGAAAACCTCTGTTTAACTATTTAGATGGGAAACCCAAAACCATTAAAGCTACTATGTATACAAATACAAGTCAGCACCATGGCCAGGGGTGGCAGCAGAGTAGCAAATCCTCCATCAGCACCTTAGCCAGGGAAAAGGAGAAACCTGGCTATGGCCAGGCTATGTGGTGATCCCTTCACTAGTTTGTAGAAATGTGTGTATTGAGGAGATCTGAGGAAGAGGGAAAGTTGGGATTGTTTATGAAACTTCCCCCCTATTATGAAATGTTTAAACAGAATTAGCTGACACAGAGATGTTCAGACCCAGGTAATCTTGAGATATAGACTGGACGTGACTACAGACATACCTTGTTTTATGCATCTTGCTTTATTGTGCTTCAAAAATAGGGAGGTTTCTAGTTCACAACCACTTTTTAAAATGACTGTGTAAAATAGTGTTTTCTTTTATCTCTCTCCAAATTCATAGGGTTGTAATTTTAGAGCTAGAAAAGACTGTGGAGGACATCACGTTTACCTCCTACATTTTGCATATGAAGAAATTGAGACACAGAAAAGTTGCGACTGGTCCAGGATTCTCTTTCAAGCTTCATAGGAAAGATAAAGATGGGTGTGCCTGTAGGTATATATGTGTGTACATGCATACACATATAGGTATATATACTTATATGTGCAAGTACATATCTAACCATACACCCACATATGTGTATGATGTATGTACATGTATATCTATAGATATAGCTATATTTTAATGCCTTTCTTCCTGTATTCTTTCCATGTATATAGTCTCCCTTAATCTCCCAGGAAAATTCATAAGAGCTGAAATAAATCTTCAAGTTCAATCCAATCATTTTATAAATGTGGAAATTGTATTTCAGGGAGATTAAATAATACACCCTTGGGTCAACAGCTAGTTAGTTTTCTAAGGTGGGATTTCAATGGAGGTTTTCATTTTCAAGTGTGTTTAGTCTTCTTCCCATTCATCAGTTTTTACCAGGGTGCTTGGAAAAAACATTATCACTGTGCACACTTTCTTGGTGTGCTATAACTACACTTATTTTTTTTTTGTTTTAGACTAGAAAGTTTCTCCTAATTTAATATATACTCCCCCAGATTTATCTAGAAATTGAGAACTAGATATCTTGACTCTGTTCATGTAGCCTCCAAAGAGAGGAGAAAACCAAATTAATACGGTCCCATTAAAATGGTCAGATAAAAATATAAACTATGTTTTGAGTTTTGGTTGGAAAATAATGAGCTGGCACTCATAAGAATATTTATTTTTGATATGGGTTATGCTCACTTGATTCCAAGCTGAACTTACTATTTTACTTCTCTCCCTTTCCATCTTCCCAGCTCTCCTTTACAGTTGACTTTTTTGCTTTTTCTAATGTAATGTAAATTCATAGAGGTCAAGGACTGTATTGTTTGCTTATATTTGTATCTTCGGTACTTAGCACAGGGTCTGATATAAGTTCTCTCTCACTTTCTGTCTCTGTATATGTGTGTGTGTGTCTATCTCTGTCTCTGTCTCTGTCTCTGTTTCTGTCTCTCTCTTTCTCTGTCTGTCTGTCTGTCTGTCTCTGTCGCTATGCCTCTCCCTGTCTTTCTTTTCTCTATGCCTCTGTCTCTATCTTTATATAGATAGATAAATAGATAGATAGATAGATATAGATATAGATATAGATATATCTACATATCTATATATAGATAGATAGATATAGATATAGATATAGATATAGATATAGATCTCCATCCTTCCTTCAGAAAACCAGGTCTTTTGAGAAACATTTTTTATGATATTGTCAAATGAGTATTTATTAACTCCCTGCTATGTATCATGTTCTGTGTTAAGGACTGAGGCTACTAAAACAAGAGTAAAGCTATCATTTAAGCTCAAGGAGTTTTCATTCTAGTAGAGAAAACAACATGTACATATATACACCAATACATATACATATATAAGCATAAATATTTAACATGTCTTTATATAAATATCAATATATAAGCATACAACATTTACCTATGTATGCATATAAAGACTATGTACAATATGGGTTCTGTCATCAGTTCTATTTAAGCTTTCATATCATCATGAAATTCTATTTACTTTTAGTGATAAGCAAAAAATATTTCTCCCACCTCCTTCTGTAATCCATTAATAAAACCTACTATTTGGAAACTCTTCCTTGTAGCTAACTCAGACCTCAGTTGGCATCCACATGTCTTACTCTCAATGGTGATGGAAAATGTTTATTAATCCATTTCAGAAGTCTGGAGAGAATCCAGAAATACCATCTCCATACATTTTCAAATATTTACTTTATTTAAAGTGTAGATTTTTTTTCATTGAGTTAAGTGAAACAGGTCAATGGTCATGGGGATGAAACCTGTGGAGTCATTCCCTGCAAAATAAAATCATAGTTAATGAGATCCTTTTCTTTCAGCTGTCTGCAGATCACATTGATTTCTCCTTCTCTTGTTCCTCATCTTCCTCCTTTTCTCCTCCTTCTCCCTCTCCTTTTTCTCCTCCCTCTCCTCTCTCTCTTTCTCCTTCTCCTTCTTTTTCTTCTTCTTTTTGCACCTTTTGGTAAAAAGTTTCCAAAATGATGCCTTAAATGCTAATGAAATAGCAATTTGTATTGGAAGATTTACATGCTGTACATTTTACAGCTCAAGAACCTTTGCTGCCATAAAGAGCAGTCTCATGTATATTGATGGGTTTTTGTAACCTACTCTTTTTTATAATTTAATAATAATTTAAAAAGCATTCATCAAAAAGTCTGTAGTCTTGTCTGACATTTTTCACTTTTACATGGTGAAATACAGAAACAAATCAGGGTAATCGGCTGGCACAGATACAGTGAGGTTTTTTTCCTCGAGTCTCCAGGCACTATGGTGATAGGCACTGTATGAATACACAGGTAGAGAGACACAAACTGTCAGTTTCTCAAGGGGAATATAAATATGAATACCAAAAATGATACCAACTGTCTCAAGTGATAGCAGAGCTTTTTTCATAGATGCAGTCTTGACAGTATTCCACTCCCACTATAATCAGGGACAAATGGACTTAGGAATAAGAAACAGATAACCTAAATTAATTCAGTATTTTCATTTTAGTTGCAATAATCCATATTTTAATAATCAACCTATTTAATGGCCATTAGGAAAATAGAGTACTTTTAATGATCAAGAAATTATACAGAATCAATTTGGAGGTAGAAGAATATTAAAGGTCTTCTCATATAAAACTACTACTTATATCCTGCTCCTCATTTCATAGATAAAGATGCCAATACCCAAAGAAATAAAGTGGCACACTTGCAGTCACAAGCTAGTGAGATTCAGAGAGAAAAAAAGATTGAAATCATGTCTTCTCATTAAATTCCAACCCTTTCTACATTACACCATTGAGTCCAACCCCTTATTTTAGAGATGAGAAAATTGGGGCTTGGAAAAGATAAGCAATCTGTCCAAGATCATACAGGTAAATCACAGAGATGGGATTGAATCTAAGTCTTCTGATTCCAAATTCATAGCTGATTCTACTATTTTTATAGTATATATAAATTCTAAATGTTTATAAATTTAACTCTGGGATATTAAGGGTACATAGTCAATACTATTTCATTAGGTCATCTTAGACAGATAGGTGACACAGTGGAGCATCAGGCATGGAGTTATAAAGATTTATTTTCCCGAGCTCAAATCCAGCCTCAGATACTTTCTAACTACATGACCTTAGGCAAGTTATTTAAACCTGTCTGCCTCTATTTCCTCATTTTCAAAATGAACTGAAGAAGGAAATGTCAACCCATTGGAGTATCTTTGACAAGAAAACCCCAAATTGGGTCACAAAGAGTCAGACACAACTGAAATGACTGAACAAGAACAAAAATAAACACATATGCATACATATATTGTGATGAACCCATTTGTCAGTTGGATATGTGTATGTGTATATACATATATACACACATATAACATATATACACTTATATACATATTGACAGCAGAGATATATGTGCAGGCATACACACATATATATACCATATATATATGTATACTATATATATACATATATACCATATACACACATATATATACCAGATATATATAGATATACATACACACATATATACATACATGTACACCAGATATAGATATACACATACATATAACAGATATAGACATATATACACATATACCAGATATATAGATGTAGATATACACAATATAACAAATATATAGACATAAATATACACACATATACCAAATAAATAGATATAGATATAGATGTTCACTGGACCCAGATGGCCCTTGGGGGGGAAAGTGAGACAGGTGACTTTACACAACCCTCCCTCACTTAATCTAATTCACTTGCATGTCATAGCATCAACTCACTGGTGTCATGGTCCTCTTAGAGAAAGAAGGACAAACAATAACAATATACATACATACACACATATATTCCAGTATAATTGGTTTCTTTTGCAATTCTACACTTTTTATTTTATGCATTAAAATTATTCTGAAAAGGAGTCCAAAAGGCTCAATGGATTGCTAAAGGAGTTCAATTATTTTTAGCCCTAAAGTTTAAGTTGCACACAGTCATTAACATTACCTAAGAACTTCCTGGGTTTCCTAAGAGTAGATATAGGATTTTTTTCCCTTTCATTTTGACCCTGGAGTTTTATTGGCTTATAGAATTCCAGATTAGGAAATTCTCCACCAATGCATATTTGCATTTGCTCTGAATATTATCCTTTCTGGAACACTGAGAATTTAAGAAACTTACCCATGATCACATAGATGATGTAAGCCACAGGCAAGACTTGAAGCCAGGCCTTGCGACTCTCAGATGGCTCTATCCATGATACCATACCGCAAATGAATATTTAGATTATTAAGAGAAATACCCCTTGTCTAATATTGCTACAACTAAATTATCTTCCTGAATAATGAAAGAATATATGTAGATTTCCAAAGTTCTAGGATGCCAGATTTCTCTTCAATTTTAATTCTGTCTTGTTTTTCTTTGTCCCAAGCAGCCCAATTTCCTTTCACCTTGTCTGTACTTCTATTTGAGAGCATGATGCTTTGCCATTGAGCCTCATGTCTTGACAGTGTTTTCCATCACAGTGTGAGAATTTTTTCATTTTCCCAGGCCCTTGAGATCAGCTCCAGCCCTTGTGTGGAGGAAGGGCTGGTTTTTTTGGGTTTTTTTTTTTTTTTAAAGATAGCTGAAGTGGATAACAGCAGCTGCCCAAAGCACCGAGGAGGAAGACGTGCATGTTTTGCTATCCGTGGAGTCAGCCTCCCTAAAGCTTAGCACCACAATCACATATTCTTTTGGGCTTGGCTTGATCTTGTGGAAATGAAGAATGTTCCATCCCATGAGCTTTGGGATAGGACTGCAACATGATTCAGTGAGCTCTGGGGGCCCATCAGAAAAAGAAACAAGAGACCAAACCTGCTTAATTGCAACAATGGAACCCTCAGGAATAGAATTCCTGACAAGGTCTGACAGCTACAGCCATCTCTTTCCTGGTCCATTTAAAAACTAAAATGCTGTGACTTTTTAATATATTAAATAATATCCTCCACATCACTTGGACCATTTTCCTCTTGGGTGATAATGATGGTCAGGTATGATTGTTTTGCTTGTTCTCTGCAAAGATATCAACTGGTTTAAGGCCAGGGAATACTGTTATAAGAATAACAGAGAAAACTGCAATCTAAAGTCAATACTCTCTTAAGCACAAATTGCTCTAATTAGATGGAGATAGTAAAGGTAATTACACTATTGCTTAGGTTGGTGATAGTTTTTAAAAATAATACACATTCCATTTTCTTTATGTCATGAGCACTGTATATAGTAGGCATAAGCAATCTCTGAAACTATTAGGAATAATAACTTTGCTGAGCTTGTAAGTCAGGAAAATATTAATTCAAATATTACCTCAGACACTTCTTTAGGTGTAAAAAGAAGGTGTTGGACTGAGCAGTTTCTGAAGTCTCCTATAACTGTGTTGATGATCTTGTTAACATTTATATAAACCTTTAATGTCTGGAAAACCTATGAAATTTCCTTATTCCTATGACCTTTTCAGTTTGGAACATCTGTCCATCACAGTGATGAATATCACTTCTCCCACTGGTGAGACCTTCCTGGGAATTCTATTTTGGAAGGCACTCAAGTAAACTACTCCTTATTACTTTCCTAATTTGTTTCTGACAATCTACATTTTCCAACCAAATTCTTATCCAGGTGTCTTTTTCCCCAAGCTTTTTCAACTCCTTTTAATGTATCATCTTGCCATATTATTCTGTAAATTCTGATGGCAAGAATGTGTTTCTTTTGGTAGTTGTGACCCTAGCACTTAAGATAATGCCTGGGATGCAAACACTTAACAGATGCTTATTGACTGAATATAACAAATCTCATCTTGTCATTCCCCAATTCAGTAAATATCTTTGACTCTCTATTGCTTCCAGAAATAAATTTAAAACCTTTTTTAACCTTATAAAGTCATTCATAACTTGATCCCCTTCTACCTTTCCAGTCTTCCAATACTTTAATCTCCTTCATACATTCTAAGAATCAACCACACTGACCTTCTTGATATTCCTTGAACACAACACTCTATCTCCTAACCCCAGAATTTTTTTCCACTGGCTGCCTCATGTCTGAGATTCACTCTCCTTTCCTCCAGGTTTACTTGATTTCCTTCAGGACCAAGTTTGAATCCCAACTTCCATAACAAGAATTTCCTGGATACTCCTAGCTCCTATTTCTTTATTTTTAAAATTTTCTTCCATTTATACCATATATAACATGTACATTATTGTTCAAAGGTCTTCTTTTCCCATTAGAATGGAAGCTTTTGGAGAGCAAGGCATATGTTTTTTGCTCTTTTCTGTATTCCCCAGTACAGTGCCACACATAGAGCAAACACTTAGGGAATGTTGATTGACTTATTGACAACAATCCTATGAATTATGTGATACTATTATGACCATTTGACAGATAAGGAAACTCAGACTGTCACACAACTAATAAATATCTCCAATTCTCATGCTCTGTCTACTTTGCCTCCTAGTTGCCTCCACAATGACTTGAACATGATAGGTTAGGGGGAAAGCATTCATAGCATATGTGCACAGAAAAGTAAAAGGACTGGTTAGACACAGAGATTGAAAGATATTGGAACAAAGAGGCAATGTTATTCAGGGAAACAATTTGAAGTCGAATCTGAGGATTGGATGCATATTATTCAATTTTATGCAGACTTCTGAACCTCCATAGTTCTTAATTTCCTCATCTGTAAAATGAGAGGGATGAAAAAAAAAAGTCCTCTGATATGCCTTCCAGATTACTAGGTAATGAGCCTATGAACAGTCCCAATTTTATACTGGTAGCCATGGACTTTTAAAAGGTACAAAATAAAGTCCCCTGTATATTGGGTGAACCATAGATTTCAAGAGGAAAGACACCTTTGAAGTAATCTATTCTAGTCCCCCCACTTTATAAAGAATCAAAGGCCCCAAGTCAAAGTAGGCAAAGTAGAATAGTTGGGATTTGAAACCAAGTCTTTTGCTCAAAACCCAATGTTCTTCCCATGGCACCGGGCTTCCTTTCCTCTCTGGAGGAATGATGGATGGGGGTAGATAAGAAGCATGTCAAAAGAGCAGGAATTGATGGATCAAAGCTGTACAAACAAGAGTGTTGCCCATTCTGATGAGACCCTCGACTAGTAAGGTTTAAGTCGAAAAATTCCATAGAGTATATTGAGATGCTTGGTAGTTAGTTTGCTGGCCTTTTGTTCCTGTGTTTTTCCAGCATTCTAGCAAGAGGATGAAATTATTAGCAAAAAGATTTTAAAAATAGGCTAAGACGTGAAAGCCAGATCTAATAGAAGTATGTCCAGTATCTTGAGGATGCTCCAAGATGGCTTAGAAGGTGAGCTGCCAGTGTGCGCTTATTGTGCTGTGCTGTGAGAAGCAGGGCAAAAAGGGAACATTGGTATTATTCCTGACTTAGACTGCAGTGAAATTAATCTTCATTTTATCCTGCTGAAGACAGTGAGTGAGCAGAAATGCTTATATCAGGGGCATTCTGCTCACCACCATATCACTTTTGAATAAAATCTTTGTTTTCCCAGTGACATTTCCACCCAGAGGGATCCTCTGTAGCTGGTCTTGGATAAGAAGCAATTCAATATATGTAATCAAAAAATGCAAAACTTCCCCAGACACAAAAAGAGACCATTAACTGCTTACTGGTGCTCACAAGGAAAAGTAGAATGAAAACAATACCAATATTTTAAAAAATAGCTCGTTTCTGTAGAAATCACCATTCTATTGTACACTGATAAAATTTGGTTTTAGCCTGAACAATGAATGTTCACAACAATTACAGTTCTCATAAATTCAATGTGAAATCAGAGGCAACAGTTTTTAGGTATAATAGCAGTTATTGGTGGTTATATCTATGTAATGGGGGAACAAGTGGAGAAAAGGTAAAAATTTCAGTCTGTCAATCAAGGAACTGAATACAGGGGAGAGAGAGAGAGAAAGATAAAGAGAGAGAGAGAGAGAGAGAGAGAGAGAGAGAGAGAGAGAGAGAGAGAGAGAGAGAGAGAGAGAGAGAGAGAGAGGAGAGGGGAGAGGGAAGGAGAGAAAGACAGAAAGAGAGAGAAACAGGAAAAGGGGGAGGGAGAGACAGAGAGAGATAAAGAGACAGACACAGAGAGAGAAACAGAAAGAAAGAGAAAGAAGTAGGAAAGGAGAGAGGGGGGATGGAGGGAGAGAGAGAGAGAGAGAGACAGAAAGAGAGAGAGAAACAGAGACAGAGACAGAGAAGAGAGACAAAGACAAAGAAACATAGAAAAATACAGTCACAGAGACAGAAAGACACACAGAAAGAGACAGAGACAGAGTGATAGAGATAGATACAGAGAGAGACAGAGAAGAAGAGGGAGAGACAGAGAGACAAAGAAACAGACACAGAGAGAGACAGAGAAAGAGAGAGAAGAAGGGGGAGAGAAAGGGAGGACAGGAGAGAGAGGGAGAGAGAGAAAGAGAGAGAAAGAGAGAGAGAGAGAGAGAGAGAGAGAGAGAGAGAGAAGAGAGAGAGAGAGAGAGAGAGAGAGAGAGAGAGAGAGAGAGAGAGAGAGAGAGAGAGAGAGAGAGAGAGAATTACTTCTACTTAATTGCTGGGACACTGGGGAAACCGGGGTCTTACAGTAAGTGACCAAATTTAGAAGGTGTTTATAAGCAACTTTCAATTGCCCAATATAGCTCAGTGTCTAGTTAGCAAGAATATTTAGTACTAACAGAAAACCACCAGATTAAAAACTAGTATAAGCTCTTCTTTACCCCAATCCTTATTCCAACTTTGCCTAGTAATGACTACATTTTATGTCTTCTCTCTCCAAAAGTAGAAGATATAGTCCATAATACTTGACCTAACCATGATTTTTGTCCTTTTCTTTACTAACAGAAACTCCTAGTTAGTGCTGTGATGAATGGATAGAGGAAATCAATAAGACCATTTGTTTACAGATAACTTTCATTACTGCCTATTTTGAATATGTTATTTCCAGTTGAAGAATAAAGTATAATAAAACTGGAAAGGTAATAAGGAGCCTTTAAATGAAAGCCTTTAAATGCCAAACAGAAGAGTTTATATTTAATACTGAAGGAAATAGGGAGCCCCTGAAGTTTACTGAATTGGGTTGGAACTGGGAGTGATCATTTTGAAAGCTGAGTGGAAAATAGACTAGAATGGGAAGAAATTTGAAGCAGGCAGAACAACAGGCTATTGCATTAGTCTTGGAATGAAGTGATAAAGACCTCAACCAGACAGATAGCAGCACTTTTTCCACAACTATAGTCTTAAAAAATTTCCTTAGGCTCCAAGTTGAGAGACTTTCCCAATGTCACAAGCCAGAATGTAGCAGAGATTAACACTTAAATCTAGGGCTTGCTGGCTCCAACGTGAACTATAACAATTATGCAACTGTGCCTTGAATTTCACATGGTAGTAACAAAATTAGAAAAAAAAAATATGGCATAGACCAGGACTTCTTAAATAGTTTCTACTCACAATCCTTTTTCTCCCAAGAAATGTTTACATGAACTTGGGTATGTAGGTATATAAAATACATATAGAAATCAAACATTTACTGATAATAAATCATCATTTAATGACCTTCACAGTCAGTTGAGGCCCCATGAGAAGTCATAAACCATGGTTTAAAAAGCTGGGTCATGGAGAATAAAGAACTGATCTTGAGGTAGGAAGACTTGAGTGTACATTGTGCTTGCATCTTCAAACTCAGAGCCAAGTGTAGACACCGATATATGCACACATGTACACACACACAAACACACACACCCGTTTCCTACCATGAGCCACAGTACGTGTTTCAAATAACCAATGAAATATCTAGGAAATTCCTAGCTCTATTACATTCTATTTAACAAGTCAAATCCACAAAATGTTTTTTTAGTCATTGTTTAGTAATTTCAATCATGTCTGACTCTTTATGATCTTATTTGGGGTTTTCTTGGTAAAGATACTGGAGCATTTTGTCATTTCTTTTTTCAGGTGAGAAACTGAAAATTAAGTCACTTGCGCAGGGCCACACAGCTAATAAGTAGATGAGACCAGATTTAAACTTAGGAAGTTAAGTCTTCCTGATTCTAGTTCCAGCATCCCATCCACTATAATACCTATCTGCTCCAACAAAATAATACAAAGTTTATATTATTTGCTAAGTAATATGCTATTCACTGGAGGTCTGAAAGCAAAATAAAATGAAGTAGTTCCTCTCTTCTGAGGGCTTAAATTCATAGATAGTCAGATTGTTCCCAAACACCTCAACTGTCCAAGTAGCTATCTGAATCAATCCTGGTTCAGGGAATGGGGGGAGAAAAACTAAGCCATTCTTGGCACCTCATTCAGACTAAAATGATTTTCTTTCTTGTCTGATTGGCCATGAAAATACTGAAGAAAGAACTTTGAAAGGTCTTGGAAAAGAAACCAGTAAATACAGCCATGACTTAGAAGAGGGAGGAAAATGGTTATGTTGGAGTAGACAAGACTGAGCGTGGGGGTGGGAAATGCTTTTGATCCATATCATTTAGAGTTTTCTCTTCCCAAATGAGCACAAATTCTTCAGTCAAGGTCAGTTAGTGTTAAAAGCAGTAAGATGGTCCGCTGGCGGCATATCACTTATTTCTGATGTACTAGTATATTCAGAATGGGAAGATTATGCAATATGGAATTAGAATCTTCCCCAGCATCAGCATTTGTTCTGTTAACCTCTATAGTGCCTTTTTGAGGGGAACAGGCTGTGCAATCTCTTTCATTCTCTCTTAGTTCAATCGAGAAGCCATTTCTGTGAAAAGTGCCATATTTTTAAAAATTGTTATTTACTGAAATGGGAAGGTGGTGAATTGGAAAAGTTACCCCAAACTGTGTAACACTCCATGAGATTTACTGGCATCGTTGTTCTGCTTTGAAAAAAAAAAACTAGGCTATATACTCTATTTTCTCTCTTTCTAGGTTCTCCCACCTATTCTGCAAAGCTCTCTATTTGTCAAGAACCTTCATTATCAGGTCTGATTCTGAGACTGTGATTTTTTTTGTTTTCTATTTCAGATCTAGTATTGGGGGAAACTTTTTTTTTCAGACTGGGTTGAGGAGCAAGATTCTGAAAAATAAGACTGGAAAGTTTGAGATTCTGGATATAGGAGGTTCAGATGGATGTAAAATTGCCACTTGAGTTCTTCTACGGGAGATCACACACAGTAATAGTGATAGTCTTAATAATAACAATAATAATAAACTCAGTGAGCCTAAAGAAGAAGAATTTACATCTCAACACTCGTATTCAGTTATAGAAAGCAATCATTTCACCTACTTAGTCAATAGTCCACCAAAAATTTAAAATCGATGAACCTCAGTAACATTTGTCTCAGGATCATTTCTATGTGAACATCATAAAATATAAGATGAATTCTTAATAACAATACAAATGATGTGTCATGTCACTTCAGCTCTCTAGAAGTAAGTTTTTTATCTAAATAATGAAGGGATTAAACTGAACTGCCATTCAGATCCTTTCCAGTTCTCATCCCTATGACCTCATTTAGCCTCAGTTTCCTTACCCATAAAATATAGGACAAGGGCTAGGATGGGGGTAGGGAGGAGATTACTTCTGAGGGCTTTGCATCCCTAACTATCTTATAGTAGGCTATAAGTATGGGTGAGGGTGGGTTTTAGAGTGTGTGAAAGAAGGTAAGGCATAAGAAGCCTGGAAAAGTAGAAAGGGACCAGATGGTGAGGTGAGATAAATTCCTGAAGAATATAAATTTCATTCTGGAGGTACTAGGGAGACACTAGAGTCTATCAAGTAAATAGTTTACGTGATCAGTTCTGCACTTTAGCAAAATCACTTTGATATCTTTAAGGAGGATGAGTTTCTGACATGACTAAACAAGGAAGGCAAATAGTGAATTTTGGAAGTTGGAAAAGACTAGATATGGGTTTTGAGTGGGAAAATATATCAGAGTTCCTTTCTGTAATGCAGGAGCAATTTCAAGTAATATATTTAAGCAAAAAGATTGACCTTCCTTTCCTGGTATGTAAATTTAAAACAAGCTGTTTCAAAAAGAGAGGTGGAAATGAAGGGTACTTTGCAATTAGACAGTAAATCTGTGGAGGTCTGGAGTCCTGGTAGTTTCCTCTCTGTATGAATCAGAGATTTCTTTTCTTCAAAGAAGAAATTTGAGGAGTCTGTTCCACGAGGGATGCAACTAGGACTGGCAATTAGGCATCAAGCTACCTTGAGCTCCAGATAGTGTAGGAGATAGTACCTCAAAGTTAGTAAAATGCTATTTCCTTGATAGGAATAAGTATAGCTGATATCAGAGGCCCTGAGTTCAAATCTTGATGTCTTTTGGCAGCTGACAACCTCTCTGGGACTCACTTTTCCCCTCTGAAAAATGGGGATTGGATGAGATAGGTGGTGTTAGATGTTCCTTCCAATTCTAAAAGTAGGATCTTACAATCGCCTCTTTGCTAGGTAACTCTTTTACTTTTCTACACATTAGTTTCTTCATCTATCAAATGAAGGAGTTGGACTGAATGGCCTCTAATTTTCTTTCAACCTCTTAAATCTAAATCCTTGTGTTAAGTACAGGCAACAGTACTGCCATTTTACAAATCTAGAAATTGACATGGAAAAAAATATTCAAGGACATACATTTCTAGTCACCAACATAATTAATAGAGACTCCCTATTTGAACTTGGGTATTTGGACTACAGTACCAGACTCCCAAGTGACCCTTTCTATAATAGTATAGTCTCCTCCACAA
The DNA here is from genome assembly GCF_048593235.1 of Sminthopsis crassicaudata. Classification (NCBI taxonomy): domain Eukaryota; kingdom Metazoa; phylum Chordata; class Mammalia; order Dasyuromorphia; family Dasyuridae; genus Sminthopsis; species Sminthopsis crassicaudata. The sequence goes on from NC_133621.1 coordinate 284,629,212, forward strand.
CCATTCTGCTCCTTGTAAGATGTATTCAGTAGAGTTTAGGAACCTGGCAAAGGTTCATTTGGATATGTGTCAGTTAAATGTGTGTAAGTCACATTTTTATCATCCCAGCATGGCTAAATTGTCTCTATTCATATTCCAAATCATTCCTTCAGTTCTAAATGTCTTTGTAAAATTCAAAAGAACAGTTTGATTGGGACATTCCATTTGTACACAGAAAAATGACCCTGTAAATCATTTTTATGCTGCTATGATAGACTTGTGTTGGGTTTTTTTTAATCCAAATTGCCTTTCTTTGTTGTTTCCTATACACCATCTTGAAGTTGTTTATTCCTATTGTTTAAATAATTCAATACTATTTGATTTCCACTCCCCCAAAGTCTTGAGAACCCAACACATATTTAAGTGATTATTTACAAAGGAAAGGTCAAATTATTTTTCCACTGGGCAGGGGGAGTAAGGAGGACTTTGGGTTATTTACTAACATATTTTAGGCAAAATACTATTCCATCAAAATGAGATGACCTCATCTTTTCTAGAACTTATTTCTCACCTATCACAAGACAAGATAATAAAGTGGAAAGAAATGTTATAATTTCCCCTTCTCCACACACACACACACACAAACACACACACACACACACACTCATGCATTTATTATATGTAAGATCTTGGCAATTTACTTCAGCTCTCTGAGTCTCAAGTTCTTTTTTTTAATGAAAATAATAACTTTGCCCTAAGAGGTATTAAGAAAAAATGAATGGAAATCTAGGAGCAGAATCTTAAGATCATAATGACTTGGATTGGACATATCACGACTATTTGACCATTGGTAAATAACATAATCTCTCATTATTCCAGGATGGACTTAAGTTGTAGATAAGGGGATGATCTGTAGAAGGATTTTCCTCACAGATTGTTTCTAAAACCAGTGAAACCACAGGTCAACTTTACACTCGCTCTTTCTCTCTGTCTCTCTGTCTCTGTCTCTGTCTCTGTCTCTGTCTCTCTCTATTACACACACACACACACACACACACACACACACACACACACACACATCCATACCTCTTTGCTTATATAGCTACCTAATAGTATCTTTATGAAAAACAAAAGAAAAATAATCTTCCCTCTCAAATTTTCCCCTCTTCCTAACTTCTTGGCTTAAATATTTCAAGCATCCAAAATGTTTTCTTTATTATTATTATTAAAGCTTTTTATTTTCAAAATATATGCACAGATAATTTTCAACATTCATCCTTGCAAAACCTTGTGTTCCAAAATGTTTTCACTCCCTTTCCCTCACCCCTCCCCTAGACAGTAAGTAATCCAATATATGTTAAACATGTGTAATTCTTCTATACATATTTCAACAATCATCATACTACACAAGAAAAATCAGATAAAACAGGGGAAAATGATAAAGAAAACAAAATACAAGCAAACAACAACAAACAGAGTGAAAATACTATGTTGTGATCCACACTCAGTCCCTACAGTTCTCTCTCTGGGTGCAGATGGCTATTTTCATCACAAGACCATTGGAACTAGAGAGGCATTCAAATTTTAAAGTTAAAAATCATTTTGTATTCTTTTTTCACTCTTAACTCCACATTAACTTAGTTGTTAAGTCCCTGTCTGATAACTCTGCCAAAGCAATGACTCATGATAGACCCCATTTTATTCTCCTTACTAAGCAGTCATATTATTTCAAATGTTCATTGACTCAGATGTGAACTATTAAAAATACAATGATGTCTTGTTTTTACATTGTCTTTAAACTCAAATATATTCCTCTTCCTTTCCCTTAGAGAACTATCCCTTGTCAATGATCAATATTATATTGGTTATTTTTTATCATATATTTTAAGCATTATGCTAACAGAGTCTTTTGAACAAAAAGTAGAAAAGGACAAAGGAAAAACAGTTCAGTAAAATTAATTAGCCCATCAACTAAATCTGAAAGTATTTGCAATGATCCATAACCCATGGCGACCCACTTTCTGAAAAGCAGAAAGAGAGGGATCAGCTAAATCACTGAAATAGATTTCTATCTGGACCCCAACATTAAAATTTACCCCTATTTCACTCTATCTTATGCACAAATACCAAATAATTCCCCCTAATATATAGTTCTGAGCTTGTGCTGTGAATGTCTCCCAGTGTCTATTGAATGTAGCCCAAAAAGTTTGACTAGCATTCACAAAACCCTGTGAAATCTGTTTCCAACCTTATATCACGTTGTTGCCATCCATACGTCAGCCAAACTGGAACAATTATCATTTTCTGAACTCTGCCCATCACCCTCCTATCTTTTGCTCACACTATGCCTTCCTATCATGACTATTATGTCCCCCTACATCTCTCCTTGTTGGAATCCTATTCCTCTTTCCTGGCTTAGTTCAGATACTTCCTTTACCCAATACAAAATAAAGCCTTTCTTATCTCATAACTTGTATATACCAGCACCAAACACAGTCCTTGGCACACAGTAGGTACTTAATACTGTCTGTTAAATGACTGATTCTTACATATTTATATTGATACTCAGATATAATATTAATTATATTCTCTTTAATAGCATCATCATCATTAATATTGTCATTATGTAGCAGGTCTAAAAAGGCCAAAGTCTCCCTCTGCATCCAGGGCCATCTCCATTCATCCTGATCTGTATCTGGCCACTGGACCATGACGACTCCAGTGGGGAAAGTGAGGCACGTTGCTCTATGCAGCCCTCCCTCACTAAATCCAATTCACCTGCATCACCTCCCTGATGTCACAGTCCTTTTTAAGAATGGAGAACAAAGAGCAGCAATAGCAACAATATAGTCAACAAAATTGCAAGCCACTAGAGGGCAAGACCAATGTCTTATTTGTTTTATATTTTTCCATCATTTTGTAATGTCTTGCCTCATTAAATGCACTTACATATTGATTGTTCACTTGAATCAATAAGGATTTACTAAATGAAATTATGTGACAGGCATGGTGATAGGTACTTGGGATACAAGTACAAAAAATTGAAGTGGCCTAATGTTTATTTTTTTTGTAAATATTTTTGTGTTAATTTTGTAAAAATTGTAAATTTTTTTTTGTAATTTTTTTCAGTAGGAATCACTAACATGGTTCCCTTTGCCTTTTTCTTCTCTTCTCTCAACCTATGGCTATCCAATCCCAGATGTCTGAGTTCAGGAAAAGCTACATGATGCTCACATTGGTTTGATGAGTTGGATGGTCATCAAATACAATCTTTCTGGTTGGGTAGAGCATCATATATTATTGTCATCCTTGCCACTGTATGTTAGGGTCCTCTGGATCTTATCATCTGTACTATTGCTTTGCGCTTTAGATGTTCTGGTCTTGCCATCTGCAATGTTGATTCTTTCTAAGAAAATCTAGGCCTTGCCATCCATTCTGGAACTGCACCTAGAAGAATTAGGAGATTTTCCATTTTTCCTAGAGCCAAACACATTTTTATATGTGGTCTCTATCCCAATATCTTAAATATAAGTTCATTGAGAGCAGGGATTGCTTCATTTCTTTTGTTAGTATTTCCTATACTTTAACACAATACTTAAATGCTTAATTAATCCCTTTCAATTCATTCACTTTTTTAAATTTATTTTCCATATCAGGTGTTTACATTTAAATAGAAAAAAATGTCAAATGAACCAACATTTTATTTATTTTAGTTTTATAGCATATTGGATACCGTCAACAAAAGTTCTCTTTCAACTTCTCTTCATTCTTTGAAGGTGACTCTCTGTGACTAAACGCTATGCCAATCAAGTCCACATTTTTAGTAGGTTAGCCATACTGGTGGTTTTGAAGCTATCCAAAGTAAGTTTAGAGATGCTCATTGCCAGGAGCTTGGTCCCATGATGATGGAATTTTTAAAGTCACAACTACTCAAAAAGGCCATCTTAAAAATAGAGGAAGATTTTCATCTGCCTCAAAGAGAATGCATACAGTGATAAAATTGAATCTGGCCTTCCATCTTCCACTTGAAGGCCTTTATATTGATTGTTTTCTGTGCTTGGAATGTAATCTTCCTTCACTGCTACCTCTTAGAATTCTTAATTTCCTTCAAGGATCAATTCTGTGCTCCGCCCTATAACAAGGATTTTAATGATTCCCCTGATTTCTCTGCCATACACTCTATAGCCAAACAATACTGGTCTATTGGCTCTTGCTTAAATGATGCTCTATTCTCTGTCTCTGTCTCTTTCTCTGTCTCTGTTTCCCTCCCTCCATCCCTCCATCCCTCCCCCCTCTCCCTCTCTCTCTGAGGGTTTTTGTCTGTCTGTCTGTCATCTGTCTCTCTCTCCCCTTTTTCCCTAGAATCTTTTAGATTTCCTTCTTTCCTTCCTTCAAGATCCAGCTGAAATGCCACCTTCTGCAAGAAGCCTTTCCAGGCTCCCCAACTTTAAATACTATCCCTCTAAGATAACAAGATTACACTGTATTCATTCTGAACATATATTGCATCTACCTCCATACAAGTACGTGTTGTATCCTCCATTAGAATGTAATGTCCTTTAGGGAAATAACTATTTTTGGTTTCCCTTTGTATCCTCAGAACTAGCACAGGACCTGGAACATAGCATACACTCAATAAATTCTTGTCAATTGATTTCTGATTATTAGTGTTTTCTCATCTTCCCCAAATTACTATGCAGATGCTTATATGTTATGAATCTCCACTAAAGATAACTAGGTAGCACAGGGAATAGAGCACCTGGATTGGAGTCTGGAAGAGATGAGTCTGGTCTCAGACACTTACTGTGTGATCCTGGGAAAGTTGTTTAATCTGTTAACTTCAGTTTCCTCATCTGTTAAATGAGATGGAGAATGAATGGTAAAACACTCCAGTATCTTTGTCAAGAAAATCCCCAAATAAGGTTATGAAGCATCAAATATGACTGAAAAAAATAACTGAAAAATCTTTCATCAGGACATTAGCCCCTTTAGGAGATAGACTGCTTTTCAATTTGTTATTGTATTTCCAACAATACCTAACCAGGTGACATATATAGATATAGATATAGATATAAATATATAGATACTTAACAAATATGCATCATATTGGCTAGAAATTCCAAATCTTTAAAGTGTTAGGAACCATTTCAATGGATCTCTGACCTCATCCTTGTGAGTAATTACTCCATAGTAGTATCAATCAGCCTGGCCAATCTGTGTCCATGTTCTTCCATATATTCTCCAGAAGAACCCAATCAACATACTAGAGGCCTCCCTCTAAATATCTTTACATTTTATGAGTACCAGTGAGGCAGACCTGTCCTTCCTGTCTATTCATGTCACATGGACAGAAATCTGAAGCTGGAAGGAGCTTAAAGGTTGACTAATCTAACATCCTCATTTTCTATATAGAGCTCTAGCCAAACTAACCTTTTCTCTATTGTGCACACACAACAGGAACATTTCTTGTTCCTGTGCATTTGTTCTGTCTATTGCCCATTCCCTAAATATACTCCGTTCTTATTTCCACTCATGGAGTACTTTGCCTTCCTTTAGAATGCAGCTCAAGTACCATCTTCTGCATGCAACCTTTTCTGATGCTTATAGTGGCTGATTGCCCTCCCTTCCAAATGACCTTGTATTTAACTGCTTCTATATATTCACTTTATATTTACTCTGTATGTCCTTGTTTTCCCCCATTAGCTCATTGTGTATAGAGATTGCTTCATTCTTTGTCTTGTATTCCCAGAGTCTAAGATACAAAATATACTTAATAAATACTTGTTTGTGGATGAGCAAAATTTATAGTAAGTGCCATGGCCATGATTTACATTCAGGTCATACAAGTCACAGTATTATAGATTTAGAGATGGGGGAACTTTTTTGGTCATGTAATCCAAGTTCCTCATTTTATAGATGAGGAATTTAAAGCCAATGAGGTTAAACTGGACCAGAGAAATTAAAAGGTAATTTAAAATTTAAAAGAGCAAGGTCATGGACTCAGGTCTTCTCATTCCAAGTCCCATATTCTTTCCCTTTCACTATATTGTGGCCATACAATCTTTCTTTCTTTCTTTTTTTTTTTTTTCCCTATATTTCCTCATTGATCATCATCTAAGATATTTTTGTGTATATTTCTCAATTGGGCTTAAACTACTATTTGAATTCAGGTCTTTTTATTCTAAATCTCACACTCTCCCCCTTGGGCCATATTACAAGCCCACCGTCTCTTTCTCTCTTCACGCATTTCTTCATTGATGGCCCTCTAATCAACTTCTTGTGTATATTTCTCTATTGGACACTAAAGGCAGATCTGGTAATTTTTATCTACCTTTTTCAGATAAAAAGACTTCTGTCTGAAGAGACTCAGAGGCATAGGTGAAATGGCATTGTTAGGGTCATTCAGTTAGTTAATAATAGCTGTGACAAGAACCCAGAACTGCCGGCTTCCCATTTCTATCTACTACATCACATGTTTCTGGGGTCAATAATCCTTTCCCAGATGCCCTTGTGTTTGAAGCATTTCCTCCAGTGAGGAGGTAGAGAATACATCAATTTTTTTCTCCATATGTCCCTCCCCTGACCCTTTTCTTTTAATGAGGGAAGGGACTCTTCATTCAGCATGAGCATTTACTCTCTCTTGAGCTAACCAGAGTTCCCCTAGGCAGATCATGAAATCTTTGTCTTGCGCTCCTTTTAATTATTGTTCTGATGGGCTAAGGACCAACCTGCTGGAGGGAAAGATTGTCTGTATCAGGATGCCAGTAGATGCAGAAAGTATCTTAGACAAAGTAGCCAAGATCATTATTCATAATTGCTGTCCATGCTTTTGGAGTTGGCACATATGCAATGGAAACCTACCTCCAGAAGGCCTTCATCAATCTGTTCACAGTGGCGAGATGATCCCTTCAAATGGGAAATGCCTTTCATAGTCGAGTGGTCCAGGAAACTTGAACTTCCGCAGGTCAGCAGCTGCAAAGATAATTCATTTCTGAATGTAACCCTGGATCTGTCATCTTGTTCAGAGGATTGCTCATTTCCTGGAATGTAGGGCACTGCTTATCACAATTTCTTTGTGGTTATCTGTTGCTTGGAGGTGATATCTTGGGCTGTTAAGCCTGCATAAATATTCAGATGCAGAGCTAGAAAAGACCTCAGAGGCCACTGAATTTAATCCTCTCATTTTCCAGATGAGGAAACTGAGTCAACAGAGGTTAAATGACTTGTTTTTATTTTCTGTGTGACCCTGAATAAGGAATTTAATAACTTCTCTCTGCTCCAGGTACCTCCTCTGCAAGATGGGGATAAGAATAACACATAATTCAAAAGATAGCTGAAGGCATAAAATATAATAGCATTTCTAAAGTATTTTACAAACCTTATAAATTTATATAAAAGATGGCTATAATCATTATTACCCAGGGTTATACATTTTGTAAGTGTTCACAATAGTATTAAAAATCAGGTCTTCCAACTCCAAAGTCCAACTTACAAACAAATCACTTATAACTGTCTGAGTCTCTGTTTTTTTTTTCATTTATATGTAACACTTCCTTTGCCATGTGGCCATTTTCTAGTACATCAGTGTTCAGGTGCATCCATCTGGGTCATCTATTCAAATTTACTACTCTGAGTCCCCAGCTAATGAGAGGAGGTGTCATAGAATAGCAGAAGGAGAACTGAGATTTGTAGCCATGGAATCCAAATTTTAATAATGCTTCTCCTTATTATCTGGGTGACATTGGACTAGTCACTTGGTGGGACTTAATTCCTCAATTTGCAAAACGAGAAAGGAGGGAATTCAACTAGGTCCCTTTCTGTTCTACATCTCCAATCCTATCATTGGAATCTCTCTCTCAACAAACAAGATGATACGAGAAATCTGTGGATATTATTTAAGGAAGCTACTTAGCAAAGTAGATAAGGAAGTGGATAAGTAAGGCATTTAACATTTTTGGTCATTCACTGGTGATTGGCATTTCCAAATGTCTGATAGGAATTCAAGTCACCTCTCCAATTCATCTGCCATGTCTCCCAATGCTCCATGAAGGGGAAACATCACTTCATTCATATAAGGATATTAGAGAATAGAATGGTTAAGAGGGTAAATTTCATCATTTCTCTTTCTATTTAGATTTCAGAGCACTCTCTAGATTGTTGTCTACCTGAGGAAACTGAGGTTCAGAGCAATTTCAAAAAACTTCAGGTTTTTTAAGTATTACATTGTTTGGATTGTGGTCCAAAGTTGATACTAAAGCTTGAAGTGTGGCTGCCTTTTTGTATTTCATCTCAATTTACTTTTGGGGGGGGACAATTCCAACACTGAGAAGACTCTTCACCTTCCTTGAGAGAAGGATGACCAGGAAAGTAAGTCAAATATCAATATGTGCTTTAAAAAATAGGTACCATTCCAGTCTATTGAACATACACATTACTTTCTGGATGATGTCAATATACTCTGGAGTACACAGGACCTTTTGGGAGTTGTGGTGCAAAAAATTTTCTTCATTAATTAAGGTGCTCTGTCTCCCCCAAGTGTATGGGTATGTGAGCTGCATTTATAGGTAAACATCAATCTCTATAAGTAAAAGGAGATTGGACTAGATGGGCCCAGAGTTATCTATTTATATATACATCTCTTTTTGCTTAAAAAAGACCTTACAAAGTTTACTTCATTTCTTAATGTGAATAAACAATAGGCACTTAATAGGTTTACTAAGGATTAACTGAGTAAATGAAAGATCTAAAGTCCTTTCCAGATCTGATCTCTTCTAATTCTGAAACATTTATCTTTACAGAATATCTTTACCGAATAGTTAAGGGCCTACTATGTGTCAGGCACTGTATTAAGAACTGGGAATAAAAAAATGACAAAAGGCAATCCTTCCCTCAAAGAGAGAATCTAATTACAGAATAAAACTTTCAGTTGTACATACACTTTAATGTTTCAAGGCATCTATGATATCAGTGTGGATTCTTGAACTCACTGACAATTCTTATGAACTCACTGACAAGTCCTATGTGCTATATGGATTAAATAAAATAATGTTGTATGGTGCTTATGTATGTATATATAGCATATAGGAGGTGCTTAATTAATGCTTGTGGAGGTGGTCTTCAGCAGTTGATATAGCTGAAAAAATTCATCATTACACAGTCAACTCCTTGATGAGGTTTCACAGACTTAGCCAGATTCAACAATTGAATAACCCATTAATTGAGCGCCACTCACATAGCTTTTTAAAATTCTGGATTATCTTCTGACCATCCCTTTGCATTTGAGAAAGATTTTAATAGAGAAAATCTATAAATAGATGTTTATTGAAAAAAAGGCATATTTTGGAATCATTTATAGGCTTCTACTAATTCTATAGTCTCAGCTGGATTCCGAAGCTATCCAGAGTTCACAAAGGTGGTGTCCATATAGCACAAATTTCTTAAGTCCTATTCCTATCTGGAAAGGCATCAAGTATGGATCCAGCAATAAATTGTGTTTCTGTTGGCCAAGGACTATCCTAGCTAAGATTGGAGGGAGATTCATCATTATTTGGGCTTTTTGGCCATAGGAAACACATTATCGTTAATCAAGTTGCAGTTGTAATCTGCACTGATTGAGTAAAGTTGTTGCAGTGATGAAATCACACATTGCAGAAGTGTGGTGAGAAAATCCCATCCCCATTTCCCAAAATGTCCAAAGGTCCTGAAGAAAACCCTAGTTTGATTTTTTGGCAAAAAGTCCATCAATAAACATTAAGTTATATAGTTACATATATATATATATATGTATATATATACATACATATATGTATATATATATCAAGCACTGTGCTAAATGATAGATTTACAAAGAGACAAAGGACAATCTCTGCCCTCTGCTCACATACTAATGGAAGAAAGGAAGAAGAGCAGATGTTTTGGGAGAAGAATGGGGGTAGGAGAAGACCTAAAAAATCAGCTGCTAACATGGATTTATTAGATAGATTGATAGATATTTAAATATAGATATAAATATATGTATTTATATATGTGTGTATTTACACATGCATATATTACATATATCAATATATGTTTGTGAACAATACACATATTAAGATATAATTATATAATCAGATTGTAGATTTAAATCTGGAGGACATCTTAAGAGCTATTGTGTCCAACTCTCTCATTTTATAGATGAAGAAATTTAAACTGAAATTCAAAGAATTTAAGTGATCTGCCCAGGGTCACAAGGTAAATAAATTTCTAGATCATACTTTAATGTCAGGACCTTCTGTCTTCAAGTTTGAGACTATTTCACCTAACCACTTCTTGAACATGGTGATTTATATCTCCATCAGTCTATAAATAGGAATACATATATATTTATATATATATATATGTATCTATATGTATATATGCATACATATATATATATATATATGTATTTGTCATCACTTAATATGCCTCTTGTCCAAGGACTAACCTAGCTAAATATCAAGAAATTTATCATCTGTTGGATGATACACACATACACATACACATTTACTCATAACTTCTCCTGAATAATTGTCTGTCATATTTTGGCTACCTGTGAAGAAAGACCAAAAGGAGTGGGCAGAGAGAATTAGACAGAAAAATAAAAGCAGATAGACAGATAGAAAGATAGATAAATAGAATACAAAGAGAGATGAGAGATGTGTTGAAATTTTGAAATTGGCTAAAGTGGAGTCAGTTTATAACTGAGTATCTAGACATCTTTAAATATTCAAACCTAAGTTCTTTCAAACCTTACTCTACTTTCTCCAGCTAATATTGCTGCTTTTAGTTATCTGAGGGCACACAGAAAAGTGACACCAATTTCTCATCCCTCTGATTACTGCTATAATTCCTATTGTGCATTTATTGGGCAAGAAGCTCATTCTCTGGTCCATAGTTCTTTTGTAAACAAGACTGATTCCTTTGTGTACTATCAGGAATAAACAGGAAATTCCTGTGAGGAAGAATTAAATTTGTGGCATGGTTAAATCCAAAAGAGTTGCAACATTCAGTTTTTCTCTTCCAGATTGGACCACCAACCTAGATCATGTTCTAGTTAATCCAGGAGAGGACCTCAAAACTATGAAGCTCTCTTTTCTATTTTTTAGAACTTACAATAATTTGTGAAGCTCTTCCCAAATCTTCTGTTACTTCATCAGTCTCAGCTAAACTATTTTAAACTTTGTCACATTCTCATATGGGACAGTATATGTGGTATATGTCTTCTTGGTCCTTTCAAATTATGATATGTTCTTTAGAAATTTCTGCATTGACCTGGTGAAACATTTTGAATACTTTTTCTTCTTTGCAGAATTATGAAAATTTTTTCCATTATACCACAAAGTATTAAGTTTGGATTTTTGTTAACGTATTTTAAATTGTAGAGACTTTTTTTCAATATATATATGTCCACGTTAGTAGTAGTTATGTACCATGTGTCATTTAAGATGTGTTTATTGTTTTTGTTTAACAATATTTTCCTTATATTTCCTTATGTTTGTATATTGTGGCAGTGTCATACTTTATAATGATCTTGCTTAGAACAAAAAAAACAAAAACACCTGGTTACAAGTCTTAGCACTGACATATACTGGCAGTGTTATCCTTAAAAAAAAGTCAGTTGTTCCAGAGACTGTAAGATATAGACTCTAATTGATAGAAAGAGATCCCCAGAACATTTAAACCACAGATTCAGTCCATTGTGAATATTTAAAGAATATTTTGATGTAATAGATAATGAATCAATCTTGGAGTTGGGAAGACTTGGATGTAAGCCATGACTTGACATAACTATGTAAGAAGAGCAAATCATTTAGACTTTTAGCTCCACAAACAACTCTTTTATCTAAGACCAATTTGTAGAAGAATCAATGATCTGTGTTGACATAAAGGGCTTCCACACTGGGAGTTCCTGACACTAGTCAAACCAGAGCTCTGAAACAAGTGTATGACTGCTGTAATTTTTTTTTTTATTTTTCATGAAACAATTTGACAAACTTTATTTCATTTAATCCTTACAAAAGTTTTGGGAGATGATAAGGAAAGCAAATAAAAGCAATTATCTTGCTATTTTAGATGAGGAAACATTCAGATGATGTAGTTACTTGATGAAAATTACATGACTGAGTCATAGAATCTGAGATCCAGAACTAGAAGTCAATCCAGGAGATCCAGGGAGCCTAAGATCATGGATCCAGTCCTGGAATCCTCTCCCCCCCATCTTGAGGCCATCTAATCCCAATCCTTAATTTTACAGATGAGGAAATTGAGCCCACAGAGAGCAAAAGACTGGATTCACACAGATAAAAAGTATTAGAGTTGGGATTTAAATCTAAAGTCTAAAGTCAGAGATCTTTCCATTGAAGAACACTGCTTCCAGCTCAAATCTTCCAACTCTTTATCCAATGATCCCTTCAACAAACTCAGACTTATTTGAGTTAGTTGCAGCCTATGAAATTTAAATACAGGCCAGACCACCAAAGACACAACAGGGTAATATATTTAGTTATTTCAGTCCTGCTGAATTCCTGTAGGTCATTACCGTATCCATCAACCATTCCATTGTTTGAATCACATTTTTAAATTAGAAACAGTTGCTAAGGCAATACTTGTTTATGTGCCCCAGTTGGTGAGTTGGGCAGAAAAGAAACATGAACCCTTCCTGTCAGAAGGTGAGCATAACTTCACCCTGTTCTATTCTGGTTAGGACAACAAGTTTGACATTAGAAAAGCAATTAATTCATATTTGCAAGTGGTAAATGTTCTCATGCTTCTACCTCTCAACAATATGGTAAAGAATAGCTCTTTTGTGTATGTATACATGCATAAAGACACAGATATATATGTATATACACATACAAGCTATTCTTTATAGTATTTATTCATATATATGTATTATATATATTATATATAATTCTCTGTATCTCTATCTATATTTATATCTATCTGTCTCTCTATTACTTACTATGTACTGAGCATTTAACAAATACTATCTCTTTTGACACTTACAATCCTGAAAGGTAGGTTTTATTATTATCATCACCATTTTATAGCTGGACAAATTGATTTTAAGTGATTGCCTAGGTTCACATAATTAGGAAGTGTCTGAGACCTTATTTTAATTCAAGTCTTCCCCATTCTAGGCTCAGGTTTCTATCTACTGAGTCACCTACAACAATTTTGGAACTCTGATCAATCAGTCAATAAGTATTTATTAAGCACCTACAATACAGTGGCTAATGTGCTAATTACTGTGGATACAAAGAAAGGCAAAAGGCAACCTCTTCTTTGGAGAAATTAACAATCCAATGGGGATGAAACCGTGATGATCAATTCAGTGACCAACAACAATTCTAGATTAAAGCATGGTACCTTCTCTCAGGAAAAAAAAAAAAAAAGCGCAAGATGAAGAATGAGACATACATTTTCCACTTGGCCAGCATGCGAATATGTTTGTTAGATGATGCATATTTGTTGAAAGAAGAAGCTAGGCAACACAGTCAACAAAGCCCTGGGTTTGGAGTCAGAAAGAATCATCTTTAAGAATACAAATCAGGTTACTAGGTGAATACTTACTATTAAATAACGCTAAGCAAGTCACTTAACCCTGTTTGCCTCAGTTTATTCATTTACAAAATGAGCCAGAGAAGAAAATGGTAAAACATTTTGCTATTTTTGCCAAGAAAACCCCAACTGGGATCATGAAAAGTTGGATATGGCTGAAATGACTCAAGATTACAAGAATACAATTTGTTGAAAGAGTTTTCCATTTTATTGATTTTTTTATGTTAGGGGTGAGGGTGGAAAGGAGATAAAGAGGAGGGGAAAACAGTTACTTGTTTATTGGAGAATAATATAATTTATTTTTAACTAAAAGCAATGATATATTGTTTAGTTGCTTTGAGTTAAGCTTCAAAAGAGAATGACATATTATTAATTTAGAAATGGGGCTCCAGCTATGTCTGGAATCAGGAAGATCTAAATTCAAATCTACCTCACTTACTAGGGTAAGTCACTAAACCCAGTTTGCCTCAGTTTCCTCATTTATAAAATGAGTTAGAGAAGGAAATGGCAAACCACTTCAATATCTCTGCCAAGAAAATCCCAAATGGGGTCACCAAGAATCAGAGATGACTGAAAAAAACACCAGGAACCAACTTAGAAATATAGACAATGAATTCAAGAAAAGATGATGTGATTTCAAGCTGGAGGAAACTTTAGAGAGGTAGTGTGAAAAGCAATCTTATTTTAGAATCAGAGGATCCAGGAGCAAATCTTAGGCCTTAATTTCTTTAGTTATTAAATGAAAGGTTTTATATATATATATATATATATATGTGTGTGTGTGTGTGTGTGTGTGTGTGTGTGTGTATGTATATACATATATATGTGTGTGTATATATATGTATATACATATATATGTACATACATATATATGTGTATGTATATATATATATATATATATGAGACTCAGTTTCATCATCTGTAAAATTAACAGACCTCTCTAAGATACTTCCCAGCTCAAAATCAATAATGCTGTGTTTAATTAACCCCATCTTCTTGTTTTACAAATAAAGAAACTGAGGTCCTGACAAGAAATTGAAATATCAGGTGGTCAGAAGAATGGCCAGGAGTATATGAATTAGCAGTGAAATCATTATACTAGAAAGATTGGAAGAATGAAAGGGGGTAAAGGGAGAGAGATCCCAAGTGATCTACTGCATGGTGCCCATGCTAAGTCTAAAGTCCCCCAGACACAGGCAGATGGTAAAATGGATTTCACTCTCTTCTGCATTATTCCAACCTCCATTTCCTTATTTTGTAAGCAAAATTCACATTATTGATTCTCCATGGAAAATGTCAACATGCCATAAATAGAGATCTTAAAGGGTTTTTGTTTTATTCTGTTCTGTTTTGTATGGCTTATGAAAAGTTTGAGCAAAGCCCCTTTGGGTCTGATTTTCAAAAAAAGTAATTTCAAACTATTCAAATGTGATCTACCTAATTTTATATGACACTTACGCCACTCTTATCATATTTGGTACATTTTAACAGGTGATATACACCCTTTCCCCTCCTCTAGAAAAATAAAATCCATTAATACATCATTCTTTTGGTAAAAATACCTGGGGCATATAGGGATCATCTGTTAAAATGTCTACTAAGGCATAGAAGAATTGCAATCTGCCTCCTTGGAAGGAGTCTTGACACCAGGCATCTCTGAAATATTAATGTCTTAGGACATTACTCCACTCCAGGCACTTCTCTACCTAGAGATTTTCTGCATATTGGCTTCTTGGTTCATTTATTATTCTGTTATTACTGTTTGATCATTTTCTACACATGTCTGACTCTTCATGATCCCATATAGGGCTTTCTTGGAAAAGATACTGGGATGCTCTGCCAACTCCTTCTCCAGCCTATTTTACAAATGAAGAAACTGAGGCAGAGTTCAGAGACTTTCCAGGCTCACACAGCTATTAAATGTTTTAGGTCAGATTTGAACTCAGGAAGATGAGTCTTCCAAGCACAGTACTCCCTATACTATGTCTCCACCTAGTATTGATCGAAGATTAGCAATCATTCCTTTGTCTTCTTTGATGTATCCTTAGCTTCTTCCTTACTTTAAGAGTCAATGTGCTACAGTGAGAAAACTGCTGGGATTGGATTCAAAGAACTGGATTAAAACCCCAGCTTTCCTGTTTTAGGGTAAGTCACTAATTTCTGTTGGTTCATAAAGTCACCCCTAATTGTAGATCTGTGCTCTTCTGGCATTATCAGGTGGTAGATGAAAAAAAGGTCAAAAAATAGTCTCTATGGTTCCTTGTGGCTATATATAATTATATGAGACTCAGTTTCATCATCTGTAAAATGAACCAATTAGACTTGATCTCTAAGGTCACTAACAGCTCTTTATTTACATTCCCTAAAGAGGAAGATGCTTCAAAACTCTCTCTCTCTCTCTCTCTCTCTCTCTCTCTCTCTCTCTCTCTCTCTCTCTCTCTCTCTCTCTCTCTCTCTTTCTCTCTCTCCCTTCTTCTCCTCGTTCCTTCCCCCTTCTCTTTCTCTGTCTGTCTCTGTCTCTTTCTGTCTGTCTTTCTTTCTATGTTTCTCTTTCAGAAAAATGAACAATACATCACACAGATACCTAAAATAAACCTTATTAAAATGTAATATTTGACTGTACCCAGATGGACCTTGGTTTCACGTCAAAGGAAAAGAACCCAGCTACTAAAAATAGATCCCTGGGCACTTTTAAATTGGATGATGTACCACCATATCTTATAAAGACTGATTTCAGGCCCTTTTCTAATTCCACTTGCATAAATGTTGAATGGTTTATTGGTGTGGAAACTAAATGCAGGATTTTTTTAAATAAGCATTTTATTTTCAAAGCATATGCATAGGGGCAGTTAGGTGGTGCAGTGGATAAAGCACCAGCCCTGAAGTCAGGAGGACCTGAGTTCAAATCTGGCCTCAGACATTTAATAAGTCTTAGCTGTGTGACCCTGGGCAAGTCACTTAACCCCAATTGCCTTAATAAAAAAGAAAACAAACAAAAAAAAAACCAAAAAAAAAAAACATATACATAGTTTTCAACATTCACCTTTGCCCCTTCTATTCCAAATTTTTTTCTACCTCCCTTCCTCCCATCCCCTCCCCTAGATAGCAAGTAATTGAATATATGTTAAATATATGTAATTACTCTACACATATTTTCACAAATATCATGTTGCACAAGAGAAATCTGACCAAAAAGTAAAAAAAAATTAAAAAAGAAAACAAAATGCAAGCAAACAACAAGAAAGTTAAAATACTATGCTTTAATCCATGCTCAGCCCCACAGTCCTCTCTATGAGTACAGATGGCTCTCTCCATCACAAGTCTATTGGAACTGGTCTGAGTCACCTTATTGTTGAAAAGAGCCACGTCCATCAGAATTGATCATTGTATAGTCTTGTTGTTGCCATGTATAATGATCTCCTTTCTGCTCATTTCAATTAGCATCAGTTCATGTAAATCTCTCCAGGCCTCCCTGAAATCATCCTGTTGGTCGTTTCTTATAGAACAATAATATTCCATTTCATTCATATACCATAACTTATTCAGCCATTCTTCAACTAATGGGCATCCACTCAGTTTCCAGTTTCTTGTCCCTACAAAAAGGACTGCTACAAACATTTTTGCACATGTAGGTCCTTTTCTCTTTTTTATAATCTCTTTGGGATACAGATTCAGTAGAAACACTGCTGGATCAAAGGGTATGCAAAGTTTGATAGCCCTCTGGGCATGGTTCCAAATTGCTTTCCAGAATGGTTGAATCAGTTCACAACTTCACCAATTAGTGTTCTTGTTTTCCCACATCCCTTCCAACATTTGTTGTTGTCTTTTTCTGCCATCTTAGCTAATCTGAGAGGTATGCAGTGAATACCTTAGAGTTGTTTTAATTTGTATTCCTCTGATCAACAGTGATTTAGAGTATTTTTTCATATGACTAGAAATGGTTTTAACTTATTCACCTAAAAAATTGTCTATTCATATCCTTTGACCATATATCATTTGGAAAATGGCTTGTATTCTTATAAATTTGAATCAATTTTCTATACATTTTAGAAATGAGGTCTTTATTAGAGCCTTTGGATGTAAAAATTTTTTCTCAGTTTACTGTTTCTTTTCTAATCTTGTCTGCATTGGTTTTGTTTGTACAAAAACTTTTTAACTTAATATATTCAAAATTATCTATTTTGCATTCCATAATCTCTGCTTCTTCTTTGGCCACAAATCCATTCTTTCTCCACAGATTTGGGATGTAAACTATTCTATGTTCTTCTAATTAGCTTACAATGTCACTCTTTGTCTAAATCATGAACCCATTTCAATCTTATCTTGGCATAGAGTGTTAGGTGTGGTTCAATGGCTAGTTTCTGCCATACTAATTTCCAGTTAGGAAATTTTAAAAACTGTATTGGCAGTAGTCATATTAATCAATATTGTTTTTGACTATTTAAAATAACTAGACAATATAAAGTTGGAATATTGTTGTAGTGTAGGAAATGATGAACTGATGGATTTAGAAAAAAATATGGAAAGACTTGTACTTATGAAGGAAGATGTTATACACCTTCAGAGAAGCGAGGGCAACCAAGCATAGTATGTTCTAACATAGATGCATATGAATGTATATGTGTATATACTTGAATGATTTTCAGATATTGATGTATTTATATATATATGTACATATATGTTTCTGTGAATATAAGCATATATATATATGTATATGTATATATATGTATGTATGTATCCACATTCTTTCTTGTTATGGGAGAGAAGAAGAAGGAAAAATAAAGTAAAAAGAAAACCTACAAGAAAACAAAGATGGACAACCCTGAACATAATATGTAGTGTTTTTTATATAGGCTTTCTTGAAATGGAAATGTATTGCTTTGTATTTTAATGCTCTTTTATGGATTGCTTTGCATATGAAATTTTTTTCTTTTCCTATTCTGTGTTTAAGTTTTAAATAAATAAATAGAAAGACAATATTTATTAGAATATTAACCTTACAACTCTTTACATCTTAAAAAAAATCTATATCTGTAACATCTTCTGCTGTAGTAATTTGTTTTACATGATTTGGCATTAAGTTCGCCAGATTTTGACAAGTAATCTTTAATTCTTCATTATAAAATTATACTTTTAGTAAAGTGGCTATTACTTTTATCTTTGAAGTAAACCCTCTCCCCAAGTCTAGCCTTAATTATGAGCTATGGATAGACCACTAGCCTAGGAGTCAAGAGGATCTCAGTTCAAATCCAACCTCAGACACTCACTAGCTGTGTGATGAACTTAAGAAGGCCACCCATCCTGCTTGCCTCAGTTTTCTCCTCTGTAAAATGACCTGGGGAAGGAAATGTCAAACCACTGCAGTATCTTTGCCAAGAAAACCCCAAACGGAGTCATGAAAATTTGGACAATGAAAAAACTTTCTTATAGCCCATAAATTTTCTTTTTTTTTTTAATTTGTAAAGCTTTTTATTTTCAAAACATATGCACAGATAATTTTTCAACATTGACCCTTGCATAGTCATATGTTTCAGAATTTTCTCTCTTCCCCATCCCCTCCCCTAGATGTCAAGCAATTCAATATATGTTAAACATGTTAAAATATATGTTAAATCCAATATATATAAACATATTTATGCAATCTTCTTGCTGCACAAGAGAAATCAGATCCAAAAAAATAAATGAGTAAGAAAAAGTGCAAGCAAATAACAACAAAAAGAGTAAGAACGTTATGTTGTGACCCACATCAATTCCCAGTCTCCTCTTTGGGTGTAGATGGCTCTCTTCATCACAAGATCATTGGAACTGGACTGAATCATCTCATTGTTGGAAAGAATCACATTCATTAGAGTTGATCATCCTATAATCTTGCTGTTACCATGTACAATGATCTCCTGGTTCTGCTCGTTTCACTTAGCATCAGTTCATGTAAGTCTCTCCAAGCCTCTCTAAAATCATCCTGCTGGTTGTTTCTTGTAGAACAATAAGATTCCATGGCATTCACTATTCTGCCATTCTCCAACTGCTGGACCTCCACTCAGTTTCCAGGGTTTTTTTGCCACTATGAAAAGAGCTGCCACAAATATTTTTGCACATGTGGATCCCTTTCTCTCCTTTAAGATCTCTTTGGGATATAGGCCCAATAGAAACACTGATGGATCACAGTTTGATATGCTTTTTGAGCATAATTATAGCCCATAAATTTTCAATGGGATTTAAATCAAGTGAGTTCCCAGACCACTGAAATATATTTACCTTTATCTCTTGAATGTTTCTTATAATTTTATCATGGATCAAATGGGTCAAATTTATATTGTGATAGTCACTTTTATTTGGGAATTTCTTTGATTTCATAATAATTCTGTTTCTCAGTACATCAATATACTTATTAACATTCATCCCATCCTCTTAATGGGGATAAGTCTTTCTGGCCCACTGGATGGTTAAATTCACCCAAACACATTTCTGAAGAAGATAAAATCTGAAGAAGATAATCACATCTTATAGACTTACCCAAACTTTTGGAGGTAATAGTTTTAGTAGTCTTAAGTGAAAAGGTGAATTTTTGTCAGTAAAAATTACTTTAAAAAATTTTTGTATTGTCTTTACAATAGCATGTACTTTTGTTTCATGGCCGAGAATAAAAGATAAGTCTCTTAAACGCCCAGTGCCCCAGGCGACTCTTTATGACTGTGAGTTGCAGATATGATAGGGATTTGAGAACTGATTGCCATCTTGAGATTTGTAGGTCAGAAAGACATGAATTCCCATCCCATCCTCAAAGGCTATTTGGGACTATTGCTGTATTTGAGCCAAAAGATGGACAACTCATGCCCGGAAATTCTCAAAGAGGTGCAAGTCTACAAGTCTACAAGATACAGACTAAAAGAAAAGGGAAAGGACTGCAGGAGATAGTTATGTTATCTGATTCTGAAATAGATGCTATTATTACCTTTACTTTATACTTGAAGAAACTGAGGCAGACAGAGGTTGAGCGATATCTATAGTTACATAGCTGGTAAATATTTGAGACCAAAGTTGAACATTTTTCACCCTGACTAGAGGCTCAGTTCTCTATCCATTGTGCATAGAAAAATACTAATTGGTATTGGAAGAGGAAGTTATCTTATCTGGAAGTTTGTTGCAATCAGTGAAATTTCAGATCCTTTCTCTATCCTTATCTACAAAAATTGCACAGGATAATGAGATATAGAAAGATCATGAACTGTTGTTTTGGACAGGATGGTCATTTCAGTGGGCAGTTAGTTGGTGCAGTGGATAGAGTGCCAGCTCTGGCACTATCTTTCCTGAATTCAAATCTGGCCTCAGACATTTACTATCCAGGTGACTTTGATCAAATCATTTAACTCTGTTTGCCTCTGTTTTGCCATCTGTAATACGAGAAGGAAATGGCAAGCTACTTCACTATCTTTGCTAAGAAAACCTTAAATGGGGATCATACAGAATTGGACATAACTGAAAAATGACTGAAAACAAACACCACATCAAGGAGATTGTTAAAATAATAATAAAATAAAACAGACTAAAATATTCAAACTCCCTAGTTCTTTAGATGTTCTTTATAATTCTTTAGAATCTTTTGGCTAGTTAGCTAATACCTCATGATATTTGCCAGAACAGAAATCTGTCCAGATCATTTATTCCTTAATCATCATAGAATGTTTTTTTGAGTCAGTTGAAATATGAGTTATCGAGAACAGAATGATAATAACAACATAGTCCCCCTCCTTTCAAGAAACTTACATTCTACTGGAATAGGGATGGGTAGAAATGGTGCTGAGAATTCATATAAATGGGCCCAGCATCTTGAAATGCTGCAAAGTGGTAGTGACCCCTGATCTGAGAGACTTGAAGTCATATAAAGATCCTGAGAGATAGAAATAAAGAATTCATTCCAGGAATGGGATTCTTGGTGAGAGATGAATTTCAATCAGGAAAGGATTGTAAGCTAAGTATTTATTTTGGTGAATGGCTAGCAATTTAGTTTGGAATATCATGCTGTGATAGGAAATCATCATGAATGGATGTAACCCTAACAACTAACCCCGTTCATGCTAAGTAGGATTATAAGGCCATGGATTTAGGGCTGGAAGTTATTTAATACAAATCCCTCATTTTACAGATGTTAAAACTGAGTTTCAAGGAAGAGAAATAGCTATAGTTCAGAGATTTAGAGCTGGAAGAACCCAAGTGATTGCCTCAGAGAATGCCTTTTGTTTTATAGATGAGGAAACAGAGCTAGCCTTGGTTCCACTCTAGAGGTGATGTGACTTTCAATCATAAGATCATATGAGATGTAAGAGACCACAAAGACCATCTAGTTTCCTAATTTTATAAATAAGGAAATTGAAGCCTGGAAAAGTGAATTTACCTGGTCAGAGTCACATAGCCAACTAGTGGCAGATCTAGTTTAGAATTTTCTTCCTCTGATTTCATGAGTTATAGCGGAGAAAGAACTTTACAACAAGCATCCAATCCCATTGTGTTTTCCCTTCTCTCATCTCAGCCTCTTTTTTACAAATCTCATCTTGCAAGAAATATGTGCTTCTCTCCTCTCGCCTGGGTTTGCCTCCCTCCCTTTTCTTCTCAAGGGATCATTGCCTTGCTCAGAAAAGAGTTGAGCCATGCCATTTCAACAAACAGAATTCTACGGACTCAAATATTATATTGAATCCTCCGTGATGTTTTTTATTATCGGCTCAATTCCATCAGCTGTTCCAATCTCCAACACCCCTGTGGATGCTTCATGGGCAGAGCTCCATCGCATGGGATTTTTCCAGCTGAGCCAGCTCAGTGGGGGTGTGGAAATGTGCCCCAGGGGTGTGAAGGAGGCTGCAAATTGAGCCCTGTACGATCACACCACCTAACAGCAAGATGGGCTGACAGCATGTCTCCAGCATGTGTCTGCAATCCTACAGAAAGGGACACTTGGTTGGCAATGCATAGTCTGAGTAGCAGAGATCTTATTCCCCGCTGCTGTGAGCAGGAACTCCTACTGTAATTATAATGAAGTTATTCCATAAACATTATTACCATGTATTAAACATATGCAATACAGTTAGATATCAGGGCCCCAAATAACAAGGGAACACTCACACACATTAATGTGTTCATTTCAACAAATAATCCCATAAAGGTTCTATCAACAGAACTTTTCTTCAAAAGAATTCCAGAGGATGCTGGACCTAGGATATTTATCAGATCAGCAATAATGGCAAAAAGAGAACAAGAGAAGGCCCAGAATCGTGAATATGAGTATGAAATGAATCATATTTTAAGGTATTCCTCTCAAATAGTAAGTACAGTTATAGCTTTCTTCCCTAATCCTCTTTTAAAAAGAAAATAAATAAAACTCTATAGCCCTGGATACAGATTGAAAGATTTTTTTTTTACTTTATTATTCTTGGGTTTTTTGGTCTATGTTTTCTTTGGCAACATAGCTAATAGGGAAATATTTTGCATATCTGCACATATATATAAACTATATCCAATTGCTTGCCTTCTCAAGATCAAAAAGGAAAGAAAAGGGGGAGAAAATATAGAACAATATTTTCTTTTAAAATGTTAATTTTTATTTAGAGAAAAAAAATTAAATTTAAATTTAAAAAAGCTATAGCCCTTTGAGTCAAGAGATCCTAGGTTCAAGTCTACACACACAGATTATGTGCTTTTGTGGTTAATTAAAGTTAATTGTAATTAAGTTAAAGTTGAAGGCAGTTGCTGATTACTGGTTGGCAGAGCTTACTTGCACTACTAAGTGTCAGTTGAATTTGTACCAATAAAATCATATCTGGACTAAAAAAAAAAGCATGTAGAGCTTTTAATTATTGGTACCACTAATCATCATCTAGTTGATTAGCAATGTGGTGTTGTGGGAAAGAGTATTGGACTTTAAATTGGAAGAATAAGAAAAGTCAAGTTGGGAAAATAAGGAATTATTATCATGACCTGAGTGGATCTATCGTCTCATTGAGGTGGGCATTCCTTCTAATGGGGTCAAACAAAATCTAACAAAACTCTTCCTTGGTTGACTACCAAATCCTTAGCCTGGCATAGAAAGCCCTCTGTAATATGTTCTCCACCTATATTTCCTTTATTATTTCACATTCTCCTTTTTATATACTCTTTATTCTAGTCGAACACAACTGCTGAATGCAGCTTCTCATTGTCCTAATCAGTGTCTGAAATAAATTCCTTCCTCACTTGGTCCTTCCCTCCTTTCCCAAAACATTCAGTTTATGTTTTATATAACCTATTTACATGTTATATCCTCAAGTAGGATGTAAGTTCCTTGAACTATGGGGCCATTTTTCTTTTGTCATTTTATTTAAACTATTTATCCCAATATTTTGCACAAAACTACTATAATTCAGGCACTCTAGTAACTGCTTTACAAATATCATATCATTTGATCTTTATAACAACTCTGTGAGTTAGATGCTATTATATTAGATGCTATTATTATCCTAATTTGGGATACTGAAGAAAAATTGAAGAAACTGAGGCAAAAAAATTTGCTAATAAGTATCTAAGGCCAGATTTGAAATCATGTCTTCCTGATTCTACATCCATCCATTGAGCCACCTAGCTATCTAAAGTTGGATATTGCTGACCCTCTCTGAGCTTCATTTTTCTCATTTAAAAAATGAGGGATTTGGACTACAGAGGCCTTTTTCAGTTATAAGTCTGTGATCCCTTTGATTTTCACAGGTTTCTGGATTGAGAACTAGAAGGAAACCTTAAATACCATATAGTCCAACCCACTTCCCTTTTACAGATAGAGAAACTGAGGCCCTAAAATGATAAATGATTTGCCCAGAGTTACGTTGCTCATAAATTGCAATGATAAGTCCTAAACTCCAACTCCTAATCCAATAGAACATTGCTTCTTGTCTTGCAGTGAGTATTTGAGCCACCACTCAGAAACTTAGTAAAGGGATATTCTAATCATTCCCCTTCCTGGTGAAGGTGAGAATACTGAGGCTCATGGAAAGAAAATAGATTGCTGACAGTTTGGGAAACTCAAAAATCAATTGCAACCCAAAATGGGCAGTTAAATTAAATAAAAAGAATACTGATGAAAAACCATTTGATTCAGATGGCAAGATGTTGTCAAGTAGATTTACAAATGCTATTTTGGGTGCCAAATCTAGAATAAAGATAGCCCATTACTTCTTGGCTTTGAAAAAAATACCGGAAAGGAAGATTCTCAAAAAAGCATGGACAGAAATATGAGTGAGGAAATTGGTAAATGCTTAGGGAGAAGTTGATGATCTGGAAAAGGGGTTTTTGATTGTTTCAAATTATTAGAATCCCAAAGTGTGATTAAAGCCCAATTAACATTTGATGATTATAATTGAAAATCAGTCAGTTTGCAATCACCTACACTGTTCCAAAGACTGTTCTAAGTTCTCGGGATACAAAAGGGTTCATCAACAGGAGGTTCTTCCTGACTCCCCCTTGTTAATCTTACTCTCAAAACTGCTTATTATTTTTTTATTAATATCATGCTATATATCACTTTTCCCCCCATCTCCAATAGAAAGCAGCTTCCTTGAGTTCAGAATCTCTGATAGAGATAGAACCACCTTTGAGCAAGATAAACCTGTGTTTACATCCTGCTATTGACACATACTGATGGTGTGACCTTGCATGAGCTACTTAACCTCTAAAAATAAGGATGGCAGCAGCTATATTTTCAGGTTATCATGAAGATCAATTGAGATAGCATATATAAAGTTTATATAAATGCTATCTATGAAGATGATGTCAACATTGTTGTTGATGATGATGATGACTGGCCAATTGTTTTGTTATAATTATCTTAGCTTTGTCTTCTATTGGTGTTTTACGAATAAGAGTTTAAGATATCATCTTGACTCATTCATTCACTTGGGAAGCATCCTAAAAGGGGCTCAGCAATTCCAATTGAGAAGTAGATTGGTGGAAACCACTATGACCTGCCAGTAAGGACAGTGAGATGGTCCAGGAAAAGACAATATAAAATGACTTAAATTTTCATACCACATCCTACGCAACATATATACCCAGTATGAGTCTCTTCTGAGCTCTAGTCCCAAATTATTATTTACCTTTTAAACATTTTGAACTAGATATCTTCTATGTCTTTATTTCAACATGTCTACAGTTGAACTCGTTTCTTTTCTCTCTAAATTCCATTACAAAGAACTTGTTATTCTTGCAATTACCACGATTCTTCTGCTATTCAGATGCACAATCTGATATCTTCTTCAATTTTATACTTTCACTCACCTCTCACATCTATTCCTTTAAAACATTTTTCACACAAGTCCCTTTCTCTTAACTCATATGGCTACCATTCTACTTCAGGTCCTAATCATCTCTCACCTGTTTATCATTATAGACATCCATTTCATCTTCCTGCCAAGTCTCCAATCAATCCCAACTCCAATCCTTCTTCCATTCAGTCACCAAAGAGAATTTCCTAATGTTTATTCTGTCCATGTTACCTCCCTACTCAAAAAATTCTCATGGTTCCTTATTACCTTCAGGAATCCATGAAAAGCCTCTTTTTGATATTTAAAGATCTTCACAAGTGAGCTCCTATACTTTAATCCCTTCTACACCCTCTAGGTGATATAGTGGGGATAGCCAAGAGCTGCATATGACTAAAATAACTAAACTTTAAAAAAATACTCCGTGTGACCCAGGGCAAGTCACTTAACCCCAATTACCTCAGGAGAAAAAAAAACACTCTTTTGTCTATTGTATGTGAAAAGAGAATACCTAAAAGAAATCTGTGGTCCACAGGTGTCTTCTTCCTGCAATTCTTCACATAAGGTACTCTTTATGTTGCACATTCACCATCTTGGGATATTTTTCCTCTTATCTTAAACTTCTTAGAATCCCTGGCTTCCTCCTAGACTAAGTTTAAATCCCATTCTTTATAGCAAAGTTTCTTATTTTCAATAGTATTTTCTATTTCCAAATACATGCAAAAATAATTTTCAACATTCATCTTTGCAAAACCTTGTGTTCCAAATTTTTCTCCCTCTCCCTCCTGACACTTCTCAATATAGCAAGCAAACCAATATAGGTTAAACATTTATAATTTGTTAGGATTACTAAGTGAGAACTGAGGTTGTCTGGACAGTGACAAGGTGAGAATTCAGGTTTTCTGGACAATTACAAGGTGAGAACTCAGGTTGACTTGATAGAGGGGGCAAGCTCATTGGCTGGGGTGGTTCTTCCCAGAAGCCCTTGCATTATCCCACGCCCATTCTCTGGGAGAATAAAAGAGAGGACTCTCAGAGAAAGAAGAAGACTCTGAATTGCATCAGGCTTGACGGGGCTCTCTGCAGGAAGGGAAGTCTCTTCTTTGGACAAGAGTTAACAGCAACTACCTGGAGACAACGGTTCACTACAGGAAGAAGAATCAGTCGGAGAGATTTGAGTAGACACAGCAGATCTCTTCCCAGAGAGCCATCCGGCAGCTTCTGGAGACGACAGCTCGCTACAATTGGCGTCCACACGTGGGGCAAGGACTTTTGCTTATCCTGACAAGAGGAGCTAGACCAGACCTTTGCAATTTGGCGCCCGAACAGGGACAGACACAGTCCTGATTCCAGTGGAAAAGCTTCCAATCTAGATCTCAGTCTCTCTGACCCAGAACCGTGAGTAACGAGGAAACTTTGTTAAAGATTAAGTGAGCGTGCTAATAGATAAACAAGGAACTTAACTTGTTAAGGGCTAAACGAGGAATCTCTTATAGCTGAAATGGGGCAGATGTTAGCTATATTCAATCCCTGGACTTCAGCCGACTCAACTCCAGCCCCAGAAGCAACCTCAGCTCCACCCCCATTCAGGAGTGGTACTATAGAGAGTATAATCAACATAATTGAGGAGCAGAGTTTACTTGTAACGTGGGTACAGATTGCTAAACTCTTGGCTGCATTAAGACGCACATCCCCTTGGTTCTTAGAGGAAGAAAAGATAGATGTAGATAAATGGAAGCTAGTGGGATATGAAATGAAAGAATTTCAAGCAAAAAATGGGCCTCGTTCAATTTCTGCAGAAGTATTTTATATCTACAACATAGTTCAATTAGCCTTAAACTATCAAGCAAGTTGTAGGAGAAGGAAAAGTTCTAAAAATGAACAGAGGAGGAAGTGTGAGGAAAAAAGGAAAGATCAAGATCTTGCCCTAGAGCAAGAGGATTTAAATGAGGAATTATGGTATGATTCTCTTGAAGAAGCTTCAACCCTGCCTAGAGAACAGATTATTGACAGGCCCACATCAACCCCACCTTCAGAGATGGAGGAAGAAAGAGGGGAAGAGGCAGAAACACAAACAGAATTGCCTGTGAAGAAGCCTAAGCCTATGACAAGATTAGAAAAAGCATTGGTTAAAGCTAAGAGAGAAGGACAGGATATAAGTGATTTTATACATGCATATCCTGTGATTGAAAATACTGACTCTGTAGGTAAAAAAAGGAGAAGATATGCACCTTTAGATTTGAATACAATTAAGGATTTGAAAAAAGGTTGTACCCTTTATGGGGCTACATCAGCTTATGTCAAAATGTTACTAGATGGTTTGTCTTATGAAGTCCTAACCCCGAATGATTGGAAATCCATAGCAAGGACATGTCTGGAACCTGGAGAAAATTTATTATGGCTTGCGGAATTTCATGAATTATGTAAAATTCAAGTCAGATGCAATTTGGAAATAGGAGTTAACACACAATTCACCTTTGAGCACTTAGCTGGTGAAGGTCAATATGGAGAGAATTCGGAACAGATTAATTATACCATGACAATATATGAACAAATTGCTAAGGCTGCAATAAAAGCTTGGGGTGTCCTTCCTGGACAGAAAGATCGTGGAGAGGCTTTCACTAAAATACAGCAAGGTCCCAATGAACCTTTTGCAGATTTTGTGGGACGTTTGCAAACTGCTGTCAAAAGAACTATTGGAGAAAATTCAGCTACAGAAATAATGACCAGACATCTGGCTAAGGAAAATGCCAATGAGATTTGCAAAAGAATTATATGGGGATTAGACAAAGATGCTCCTTTAGAGGAGATCATAAGACGCTGTGCGACAGTGGGAACAAATGCTTTTTACACCCAGACTATGATGAATGTGGAAAGACAGGGTCCCTCCTGGCAAGGGACTTCTAGAGAAACTCGGCGATGTTTTCAATGTGGAAAAATTGGACATCTAAGAGCTCAGTGTAGATATGGAGATACAGTGAAAAGACAGGGTGAGAGAAGACCTAAAACCCCATGTCCAAAATGCAACAGAGGATTCCATTGGGCATCAGAGTGTAGAATAATTCAGGGAAATGGGATGAGGGGCCCAGGTTCAGGGCCCCAGGCAAAAAAGACTTGGGGCATGATGGCAGCTGATGTTACACCCAAAGAACCTTTAGAAGGCCAGGACTCTGATTTAATCAACCAGCAGAAAAGCAATCACATGGCAGAAAGGGATTACCTGATAAGTGAGTCAAAAGGCAATCAGATAGCAAAAATGGATTACACTTGGGGAGAATACAGGCCTTTTAAACCAACAGGGCTGTGTCCAGTGCAAACAACTACAATGTAATTGCCAGATGATGAGAAGAGATTTAGAAAGTGGTAAATAGAAGGTAATTAGATAGGTTAACTGCCTGGGGGAGAGGGTTTGCTTGTATTTCTTCAGCAGGAGAAGGAATCAGATGGGTGCCAACGAGTCATATTCGCCTTGTCCATCAGAGAGAGACAGAAAAAGAGAAAGATCTCAAAATAAAGGAGAAGATCTAAGAAACATCTGACACTGAAAGAGCATGGATAATAAGAAGACTGTTAAAGAACTTTAAAAACCAGCAGGAATCATTGGACTTCCTCACACAAGATGAGACTAATGGACAATGGACTTATGGACATTTATAAATTTTCAATTTATGATTATGTTATATACTTCTAGCATGTGTTACGTTACTATGTTACTATGTGCTTATGTAATTTATGTAATTATCTGTAATACTTCCCATATTGATGGATTTATGTTTCAAGGTCATGACTGTCCTATGTTCTAAATCAAAAGAAAGGGGGAGATGTTAGGATTACTAAGTGAGAACTGAGGTTGTCTGGACAGTGACAAGGTGAGAATTCAGGTTTTCTGGACAATTACAAGGTGAGAACTCAGGTTGACTTGATAGAGGGGGCAAGCTCATTGGCTGGGGTGGTTCTTCCCAGAAGCCCTTGCATTATCCCACGCCCATTCTCTGGGAGAATAAAAGAGAGGACTCTCAGAGAAAGAAGAAGACTCTGAATTGCATCAGGCTTGACGGGGCTCTCTGCAGGAAGGGAAGTCTCTTCTTTGGACAAGAGTTAACAGCAACTACCTGGAGACAACGGTTCACTACAGGAAGAAGAATCAGTCGGAGAGATTTGAGTAGACACAGCAGATCTCTTCCCAGAGAGCCATCCGGCAGCTTCTGGAGACGACAGCTCGCTACAATAATTCTTCTAAACATATCTTCATATTCATCATTATGTGTAAGAAAAAAAGGAAAAAAAACTTTAGAAAGAAAAATAAACAAACAAATAGCAATAACAACAAAAAGTGAAAATATTATGCTTTGGTCCACAATCAGTCTCCATAGTTCTGTCTCTGGTTGTGGATGACACTTTCCAACCCTAGTCTATTGAATTACTTTAAATCACCTCATTGTTGAAAAGAGCCAAGTCCATCACAGCTGATCATCACATAATCTTGCTGTTACTATGTACAATGTTCTCCTGGTTCTATTCACTTCACTTAGCATCAGTTCAGGTGAGTCTTTCTAGATTTTTCTGAAATTAACCTTCTCATCATTTCTTAAAAAACAATAATATTCCATAACATTCATATACCACAATTTCCCCAACTGATGGGCATCCACTCAATTTCCAGTTTCTTGACACTACAAAAAGATATAGCAAAACTTCTTAAACTGTGGGCCATGGCCCCATATGGGGTCATGTAACTGAACGTGGAAGTCGTGAAAAATTTGGCAAGAGTAAAAGATTTATAAACAAAACAATCAAAAATTAATTCAAAATCAAATTGTAATGAATCCGAGGTATTTCTATCAGTGCTTGCCCATGTTGCTTCCTGCAACTTCACTGCAGCCTAGATTCTGAATATAGAATATATATAGAATATAGAATATGTGCAGTTTGCATCTTGCATGCATGAATGCAGACAGAAATGCCTCAGCTCAGATTTGAAACATGATCATGAAAAAATTTCTTTGGCAAAAAGGGGTCATGAGTAGAAAAAGTTTAAGCATCCCTGTTCTACAGGACTTTTCTGATACCATCAGTTATAATACAGCCTTCCTTCCAAGATTACCTCCCATGTACTATGTAACTCTGTAAGGTAATCCAATCTACCATGTACTCATCAACCATGTCCCAGCTCTTCATCCTGATCTCACTCCAGCCTTACAATACATGTATGCATAGAAGTTTCCTTTGCTCATGGGACTTCATCTCTCTGACTGGATGGATTCCCCCCCCCCCATCTCCCTCTAAGAATTCCCAGGCTATCCACATCTCCTTCCTCTCTGGGTTAAACTCCCAGATTTTTCTCCCTCATGTCCCCAATACCTGGTACCTTTGTCTCACTCTCATCCCCTGTACAGCTTTATGTGCTATCTTTCTTCTATTACAATGGAAGCTTCTTGGGGGCTGAAACTGTTTCTACCTATATTTGTGCACAGACTTACTTAATTCTGTACTTGGAACATAATGACTGAATCTTTCAGTAGTTAATAATTTGAACATCAGTCCTCCTGTGAGATTATTCTTCAAATAGCATTTAGCACTTTCTGCCATAGTAAGCACTTAATAAATGCTCATTGATTAACTGATTAAAAATAAATACAAATTTATTTTGTGGATAATGGGGGAAGATTATGAACATTTTGGAGATCAAGAAAGGCCTTGTGTTGGAAGTCTGACTTTGAATGGATTTAGGGATTTTTAGAGCCAGAGTTGAGGAGTATTTGTCATCTAAACAGATAACCAGTGAAAAGAGATAAAGGAATAGAGGAAGAGAGTTCACTGAATCCTAGATTTAGAGTTGGAAAGGATCTCAGAGGCCATAAAATTCAACCCCTCATTTTACAGTTAGGGAAGCTGAGTAATAGAGTTTAAGTCACTTGCCCAAAGTCACACAGGTCATAAGCAACAGCTAGAATTTGAAATCAGATCCTCTAATTTAAAAATACAGTATTCTGTCCATTGCACTGATCTATTCAAGGAGGAGATATTTTGTTTGTTGTTGTTGTTTTGTTTTTGAGACTCTCAACTTTCTCAGTAAAATAGGTAAGGTTATCCCATGAGAGTCAGGTAGGAAAGTATGGAGTTGATGGTGTGAAAAAAAAAAAAAAAAACTTGGAATAGCAGCTATGGGGAATGTGAGAGCAAGTTAAAAAGAGGAAAGAGATAGTCATGTAGTAATGGGAGTCCAGTGGAAGTCATGGAACATAAATTTATCCTAGATTCAATCAACATGATTTTGTGATTTCTTCCAGCAAGATTTAGCAGAATAAAAGCAGAAGAGACAAACAGAAGTTACCGGGGACTGAGGTTGAGAAAGCTAAACATTGTGCTAAATCAAAGGAACAATGAATGTTTGGTGGGAAACAGGGCACTGTTTAAGTAATTAGTCATATTAAAAATTAGAAAAAAAATAAAAAGAGGCTAAAACAGAATTGACAGATTGGAAGACAGCAGATTTGGAATGAGATGACACAAGATTAAATATGGACTCTGCCATTCTACTTGTGTAATTTTTAATAAATCACTTAATCTCTGAAGTTTTCAGTTTCCTCTTCTATAACATGAGGGTGTTGTACTAGATAGACCCTGAAGTGCTTTTTAGCTCTATATCTTTGTTCTGTGATGATTTAGTGATCCATTTTGGTCCACTTTGGACCTCTTTGGTCCTTTTAAAAAGGTTGTCTCCCATCTGGGATATACTGGTAAATGTTTAACAACTGGCTCTTCAGGGGGAAAAATAGACACAACACACATTTAAGCTGAATATGCATTATTAATATTTCTCTTATCATTTTGTTATATCTAGACAATCAACAAAATCATAAATCAAGCCCTGTATTGTAGCATTTTCTGATTTCTGCATTGTACATGTTTATATTGCAATTTTTTTTTCAAGGCAATTGGGGTTAAGTGACTTGCCTAGAGTCACACAGCTAGGAAGTATTAAGTGTGTGAGGCCATACTTGGACTCAGGTCCTTCTGATTTCAGGACTGGTGTTTTATCCATTGCACCATCTAGCTTGCCCAAGATCACACAGCTAGTAAGTGTTGAGTCCAGATTGAACTCAAGTCCTCCTGACTCCCATGGTACTCTATCCAATGTGTCATCTAGATGCCCCTCATACTGCAAATTTAACATCAAATCCCAAAAGCCATTTGAATCAGCTATAATATACATCTGTGATCCCCACCTTCATCCCATATGTAGAATGATTTTCTTATACTCTTTCAACTCTTGGGACCCTTAATTCCCCTCAAGTTTCATCTCAAGAACCTTCTCTTACAGGAAATTCTTTGATTTTTCCAGTAGTTAGTGATTCCCAGCCACAACATTTATTTTGTATTTACTTACCTGTATGCCTGTGGAGAAAGAAAGTATGCTGGATTGGACTCAGAGGACCTTTATCCTATTACTAGTCTTTATTCTCTTTAAACCCAGTTTCTCATCTGCAAAATGAGGGGATTAAATTAGATAGTCTCCAAGGCCCCTCAGTTCCCATCAGTTGTAATTTTTGTTTATGTTGTTATTCAGTCATGGATGATTCTTTGGGATTCCATTTGAGGTTTTCTTGGCAAAGATACTGAAGTGGTTTGCCATTTCCTTCCCCAGCTCATTTTACAAATGAGAATACTGAGGCAAACAGGGTAAAGTGCCTTGCCCAGGGTCAGCCAGCTAGTAAGCGTCTGAGGTCAGATTTGAACTCAGGAGTCATCCTTTCTGCAGGCTTGGCTCCCTATGCACTATGGTGTCTGCTACTTGCCTGAAGAACAAGTGAGGAGAGAAATATAGGGAGGTATCAAGACAAGAGATTATGCAGAGAAAGTAGAAAATTCAAAGTACAAAGATATCAAAGATGGCAGAATTTCCCTAGCTAGTGAAATATGCAACAAATAAAGCAGAGTTGGAAATACGAGTTGCTAAGGAGTTCAAGTCACTTGGAGTATATAATGTTAAAAGTGTGGTTAACATGTATATTGACATCTTTAAGAAAAAGATTGGAAGAAGAGACAGAAAAAGAGCAGATTTCCAACTTTGAGGAGACTAATAGAGTCAATATCCAGACAAAACTCCAAAGGGGGATGTAACCTGGTTCTGATCACACAAAGCTCTCCTAAAAGAAATTATAAAAGATCTTAAAAGAGAGCTAGAAGAAAAATGGGTAAAGGAAAGAGAATCTCTGCAAGAGAGTATGGAAAAGGCAAATAACTCATTAAAAGAAAGATTTGATAAAGTGGAAAGTGAAAACAACTTCCTGAAATGTGAAATGGAACAAGTAAAGAAATCTCAGGGAAACAGAATTAGTGAGTTGGAAAAGATAAACAACTCCCAAGAAAGTAAGATTTGTGAATTAGAAAAAGAAAAGAACTCATTAAAAAAATAAGTGAAATGAAAAAAAAAAATCCATGGAGCAAAACAACTCATTTAAAAACTCAATTGGACATATACAAAAAGAAGTAAAAAAAAGTTAATAAAAAAAATGACTCAATAAAAATCAGAACTGAACAAATAGAAATGAAAAATTTGTTGAGACATCAATAATCAGTCAAGCAAAATTCAAAAAAATAAAAAATAGAAAAAAATGTTAAATATCTACTTGGAAAAACAACAGACTTGGAAAATAGATCTAGGAGAGATTATCTGAGGATTATTGGACTTCCTGAAAATTATGATGAAAAAAAGAGCCTACACACTATTTTACAGGAAATCATCATAGAGAACTGCCCAGATGTAATAGAATCAGAAGGTAAAAATAGGCACTGAAAGACTTCATAGAACTGAAAGAGACCCCAAAATAAAAACTCCAAGGAATATTGTGGGTAAATTTCAGAACTATCAGACTAAGAAAAAATATCACAAGCAGCCAGAAAAAAAATTCAAATAACAAGGCACCAAAATAAGGATCACTCAAACTCTAGCAATCTTCCACATTAAAGGATCCAAGGGCCTGGAATATGACATCCCATAAAGCAAAAGAACTTGGAATGCAGCCAAGAATAAACTCCCCAGAGAAGCTGAGCATTTTCTTCCAAGGAAGAAAATGGGCATTCAATGAAACAGGTGAATTCCACTTATTCCTAATGAAAAAACTAGGGCTAAACAAAAATTTTGACCTCCAAATATAGGACTCAAGAGAAACATAAAAGATAAAAAGAACTCTTGAGAACTGTATTTCTGTTACCAGCATATGTAAAGAGCATGTGTATAATTTGATTTTACTGTTATAATATAAAAAAGGGAAGTAGAAGTGGAAAGGGAATTGTATCACAAAAAGAGAAAAGGGGAGATAAAAAGAGGGAAGTTACATCCCAAGAAGAGGCAAAGGAAACCTATCATATCTAAGGGAATTAAGGGAGGGGGAAGAATATAGTGTGAATCTTACTCTCATCAGATTTGGCTCAAAGAGAAAATATTAGGCATATTTGGTTTACAGCAAAACTTCTCTCACCTCATTAAAAAGTGGGAGAGGAAAAGGGAAAAGGAAAAGAGTAGGCTAAATAGAATGGAATACAGAAAAATAAGGGAAAGGTATAAGAAAGGAAGAGGGACTCAAAGGGGGTGGGAGGGATGAGGCAAGTGGTGCCCATAAATTTAATACTGGGGAAGGGGTAAGGGGAGGAAAGAAAAAGAAAAGTATAATCTGGGGATAATAAGATGGCAGAAAATTTTAACCATAAATGTGAATGGGATGAACTCTGATATAAAGCAGATGTAGATAACAAACTGGATCAAAAGCCAAAATCCTACAATATGTTGTTTGCAGGAAACACATTTAAAGCAGGGAGATACATACAGAGTAAAGCTAAAAAGCTGGAGCAGAATATATTATGCTTCAGGAGAAGTTAAAAAAAAAAAAAAAAAAGAGGTAGCCATCCTTATCTCAGATCAAGCAAAAGCTAAACTTGATCTAATTAAAAGAGCTAAGGAAGGAAACTATATCTTGCTAAAGGGTAGCATAGACAATGAAGCCATATCAATACTAAACATATATGCACCAAGTGGTATAGCATCTAAATTCCAAAAGGAGAAGTTAAGAGAGTTGCAAGAAGAAATAGACAGCAAAAAGTATAAAAACAAAACTAATGCAGACAAGATTAGAAGGTAAGCAATAAACTGGGAAAACATTTTTACAATCAAATGTTCTGATACAGGCCTCATTTCTAAAATATATAGAGAATTGACACTACTTTATAAGAAATCAAGCCATTCTCCAATTGATAAATGGTCGTAGGATATGAACAATTTTCTGATGAAGAAAAAGAAACTATTTCTAGCCATATGAAAAGATGCTCCAAATCATTATTAATCAGAGAAATGCAAATTAAGACAACTCTGAGGTACCACTACACACCTGTCAGATTGGCTAGGATGACAGGAAAAGATAATGCTGAATGTTGGAGGGAATGTGGGAAAACTGGACACTGATGCATTGTTGGAGCAAGTGTGAAATAATTCAATCATTCTGGAGAGCAATTTGGAACTATGCTCAAAAAGTTATCAAACTGTACGTACCCTTTGATCCAGCAGTGTTACTACTAGGCTTATATCCCAAAGAAATACTGAGGAGGGGAAAGGGACCTGTATGTGCCAAAATGTTTGTGGCAGTCCTCTTTGCAGCTAGAAACTGGAAACCAAGTGGATGCCCATCAATTGGAGAATAGCTAAATAAATTGTGGTATATGAATGCTATGGAATATTATTGTTCTGTAAGAAATGACCAACAGGAGGATTTCAGAGAGGCCTGGAGAGACTTACATGAACTGATGCTGAGTGAAGTGAGCAGAACCAGGAGATCATTGTATACTTCAACAACAATATTATATGATGATCGATTTTGATGGATGTTGCTTTCTTCAACAATGAGATGAATCAAATCAGTTCCATTTGTTCAATAATGAAGAGAACCAGCTACATCCAGTGAAAGAACTATGGGAAATGAATATGAACCACAACATAGCGTTTCCATTCCCTCTGTTTTTGTCCGTTTGCATTTTTTATTTCCTTCTCAGGTTATTTTTACCTTATGTCTTAGTTCGATTTTTCTCATGCAGCAAAATAATTGTATGTATATGTAAACATATATTGTATTTAACATATAATTTAACATATTTAACATGTATATGTTTAACCTGACATCTAGGGGAGGGGATGGGGGGAAGGAGGGGAAAAGATGGAACAGAAGGTTTTGCAAGAGTCAATACTGAAAAATTGCCCATGCATATATCTTGTAAATAAAAAAAAAGATATAATAATTAAAAAGGAGCCTCCCAAAAAAGAAAAAAGAAATGTCTACTTTAATAAAAGAATGTATATTTATGGCACATTTATGAAGGTAAACTTATGGCACTTTCTCAAGGGAGAAAGCTGTAAGGTAATGGAATTAAAACAAGGATGTGGAATCAGCTTTGTTATATCACTAAACATTTATTAAGTACTCACTCTGTACCTAACACTGTGCTAAGTCCTGTGTAATAAATGTAAAAGTAGAAAAATGACAGTCCCTTCTTTCAAGGTGTTTATGGTCTGTCTAATGGAAAAAGACAACAAAAGGTGGTTAAAAAGGGCTAAGAAAATGGAAAAAATGAAAGTACTCAGGATGGGGCATGGGTGAATTAGGGGTACAATCTGTAGAGGGATGAAGACACTGTTGGATATCTTCCAGTTATATACTGGAGCTATCTTGAACAACACAAGAGTGAATGTCAAAATTTCAGTTTTAAAGCTTGGAAATCAGGCTGATTTATTATTTTATTGCTAT